>NW_016908948.1:255840-300974 GCF_001483705.2 Eufriesea mexicana
CCCCCCCCCCCCCCGAGAGCCAAGCAGGACTTGCTAGGGTACAGTACAGGGCTGAAATCCGCCGGATAGCAGTGTACAGCACAGAAGTTGCGGCTATCCTGGCAAAACTTATCCTAACGGAATCTAACCGAACGAAACCTGACTCAACATAAACTGCTAAGGCCGCTATTGCTGGCCGTCCCATAGTCAAGCTTATAATATTAAAGCACTGCGGGGTGCAGAAATCCACCTAATAGTAGACCATAGCACTAGAGTCAAAGCTATCCTCTCCTAACCTATGCAAACGTAACATAAACAAACGTAACATAACTCAACCTAACTCGCCGCGACCACTATCGTTTACAGCTCCGGAGCCAGGCAAAGCACGTTAGTGGTGGGTAGAAAGCAGAAATCCATAGAATAGCAGTGCATAACAGAGAAGTAAAGGCTACCAAACCTAACACAAACCAGCGGAACATAATCAAACATGGCCTAATTCAACCCAACATGCAGAGACCGCTATTGGTGCCCGCCCCATAGCCAAGCAGGGCGTACTACAGCACAGTAGTGCGCAGATGTCCACCGAATAGCAGTGTACAACAGAAAAGTTAAAGCTATCCTGTCCAAACTTACCATAACCCAGCATAACCGATCGTAGCCTGACTCTACCTATCGTGCCGAGACCACGATTGATGGCCTTCCCGGAGACAGGCTGAAAGCATTAGAGCACTCTAGGGCGCAGAGATCCACCGAAAAGCAGTGTATACAGCAAAAGTTAAATCCATTATTTCCTAACATAGTAAACCGTAACATAGGCGATTGTAACACATCTAAAAATGACGTGCCGCGGCCATTACTGCTGGCTTCCGCAGATTCGTGCGGAGAATAGTAGAACACATTAGAGGGCAGAAATCCACCGTATAACAGTTAATAACGCGAAAGTCGAAGCTATTCAAGCTTAACCCGCACTAATGTAACTTAACCAAACGTAGCCTAACCCAACCTAACGTGCCGAGAACAGTATTGCAGGAAGCCCAGTGCCATGCAGAGCATACAAGGGTACACTAGAGCGCAGAAACCCACCGAATGTCAGTGTATAGAACAAAAGTCGAAGCTATAATCCCCTATCCTGACCAAACGTAACATGACTGGACGTAACGTAGCCGATCTGTGTTGCCACGACCACTACTCCTGGACTAACGGTAGTCAAGCAGGGTACAGGAGAGCAATGTAGTACGCCGAAATCGAACGAAGAGAAGTGTGTAGCGCAAAAGTCAATGCTATATCAACCAAACCTAACCAAACATTGCCTAACCAAGCGTAACAGAACAAAACCTCACATGCCGCGACCACTACACTTGGCGCCCCAGACACAAGCAGAGTGTGATACGGAACAGTATAGCGCAAATACCCACAGAACAACAGAGTGTAGCACAAAAGTCGAAGCATTCCTAACTTAACGGAACGTAACCTAACATAACGGAACGTATTCTAACTACTCCCATCGTGTCGAGACCACTGTTGCTGGCCTGCCCAGAGACAAGCAGAAAATACTAAAGCAGAGTAGAGCGCAAAAATCCTCCGAAGAGCAGTGTATAGCGCAAAAGTCGAAGCCACTCTACCATAACCTAACCAGTCGTAGCATAGCCGAGCGCAACCTCAGTCAATCTGACGTGCAGCTACCTCTACTACTGGACTCCACAAAGCCGTGCAGGACATACTAGAGGGGAGTAGAGCACCGAAATCCATATAACCGCAGTCTATAGCAGACACGTCAAAGCTATAAGAACCGCAAACGAAGTTAACGTAACCTATCCGAACGTAGCCTAACTCAACATAATGTGCCGCGAACACTATTTCTACCCCCCCCCCCTCAGAACCAAGCAGAGCATATGAGTGGGGAGTAGGGCGCAGAATTCCATTGAATCTGAGTTTAAAGCACAAAAGTATAAGCTGCCCTATCCTAACCAAGCCAAACCTAACATACCTGAAGGTAACGTAAAGCAGACCAACGTGCCGAGAACTCCGCTGCTCGACTCCACAGAAACTATCAGAATATACTAGATCACAGTAGAGCGCAGAAGCCGATATCATTAAAGTTGCTTAATATAGCCCAGCGTAACATAACGCTACCTATCGGGCCGCGACCACTATTGCTGGCCTCCCCAGAGCCGAGCAGAACGTAGTAGAGGGGAGTTGTTCTCAGATATCCATAGAATCGCAGTGTGCAGCGTAAAAGTCAAAGCTGATCTATTCCATCGTAACTCATACTAACGTGCCGCGACCGCTTCTTCTGACCTCCGCAGAAGCGAGGAGAGCATATTAGAGCAACGTAAGGGGGTAGAAATCCGCTAATAGGAGTGTACAGCACAAAAGTCAATCTGTCATATCCTGTACTACACAAACGTAACCTAACTCAACCTAACGTGACGAGGCCCATATTGCTGCCCACCCCAGAGCCAAGGAGGACGTATTACAGGAGAGTAGAGCGCCTAAATCCATGGAATCGGTGCATATAGTACAAAAGTCGAAGCTACACTGTCCTAAACTAGCCAAACGTGACGCAACCGAACGTAACAGAACGAAACGGAACATGACGAGGACACTATAGCTGGCGTCCGCAGAGCCAAGCAGAACACACTAGAGCACAGTAGAGCGCAGAAATCCATAGAGTCGCAGTGTATTGCACAGAAGTCAAAGCTAGCGTATTCTAACCTGACCAAACGTAACATAACCGGACATAACCGAAATCAGCATAACGTGACCAGGACAAGATTGGTCGCCTACCAAGTGCCCAGCAGAACGAACTAGAGCACCGTAGAGGCTCATATTCACTGGACAGCAGCGTAAAGCGCAAAAGTCAAATCTATCATATACTAACCTAACCAATCGTAGCATAAACAAACATAACATAACTGTACCTAACTTGCCGCCACCACTATTGCTGGCCGCCACAGAGACGAGCCGAGCGTCGCAGCGGAGAGTAGCGCTCAGAAATCCATAGAGTCGCAGTGTACAGCGGAATAGTCAGGGCTGTCTGAACCTAACACAAACTAACGTATCCTAACCGCACGTAGCATAACTCACGATAACTTGCCGCGACTACTATTGCTGGCATCTTCAGGGCCGAGCAGAATATAGCAGAGAAAAGTAGAAAGCAGAAATCCACCGTGTTACGGAGTATAGCGCGAAAGTCAAAGCTATCACTACCGAACTTAACCTAACGTAACATGACACAAACTAATGCGCCGAGACCTCTATTGCTTGGATCCCCAGGGACAAGCAGGAAATATTAGATAAAAGTGGAGGGCTATAATCCACCGAAAAGCAGTGAATAGTTCAAAAGTCGTAACAACCCTATCCTATCCTAGTCAATTGTAACATAACCGAAAGTAACATAACACTAGATAACGTGCCGCGACCACTATTGCTGGCATCTTCATTGTCATGCAGGACATAGAAGAGCACAGTAGTGCTAAGGAATCCATAGAATCGCATGGTATAGCACAAAAGTCAAAGCTACAATGGCCTAAGCCAAACCAGCGTAAAATTTCGAAACGTAGCCTACTGCAACGTAGTGTGCAGCGACCGTTAATGCTGCGCCCCCCAGGGGCATGCAGTATGTTGTAGCGTGCTGTAGAGCACAGAGGTCCACCGAATGAGGGTGTATAGTATGAAAGTCGAAGCTACCATAACCGAGCCTGTCACAACCCAAACTTTCCAACGCAACCTACCTTAGCCTAGCGTGCCAAGACCATGATGGCTGAACTCCCCAGAGCCAAGCAGAAAACATTAGAGCGCATTAGAACGCAGAAATCCATAGGATCGGAGTGTATAGCACAAAAGTCATAGCTACCCTTTCCTAACCCATCCAAGCGTATCGTAACGAAGTGCAAAGTACCTCAACCTTACGTGCCGAGACCTCAAATGCTGCCCTCCCAAAAGCCTTGCAGGGCATATAAGAGGAGGTTAGAACGCAGAAATACAAGGGATCGCTGTTTACAACAAGAAATGCAAACTGACCTCTCCTAACCTAACAAAGCGCAACATAACCGCACGTAACATAACTCAGACTAACAAGCGGAGAACAGTATTGCTCGTCTCCACAGAGACGAGCAGAATGTACTAGAGGACAGTAGAGCTCAGAAATCCACCGCATTTCTGTGTGTAGTGCAAAAGACGAAGATATCCTAACATAACCAGAAGTAACCGAGCATAGCCAAACGTAGCCCAAGTATTCATACCGTGCAGCGACCACAATTCTTTGCCACCCAAGAGCAAAGCAGGAAATTTTACAGCACAGGGGTGAGCAGAAATCCACGGAATATCATTGCATACCACAGAAGTCGAAGCTAACATATCCTAACCTAACCAAACGCAACGTACCGTACATAACATAAATTTATCTAACGTGCCGCGAACACTATCCCACCCCCCCCCCAGTGCCGAGCAGAACATACTACAACACAGTGGATAGCAAAAATCCACCGAATAACAGTGTATAGTACGAAAGTCAAAGCTAT
This sequence comes from Eufriesea mexicana, assembly GCF_001483705.2. Taxonomy (NCBI): domain Eukaryota; kingdom Metazoa; phylum Arthropoda; class Insecta; order Hymenoptera; family Apidae; genus Eufriesea; species Eufriesea mexicana. Next base: position 260,343 of record NW_016908948.1, read on the forward strand.
ATTGTTTGAAACTAACAAAACCTAACTTAACCAAGTGCAACATGTCTGAGCCTAACGTGCCGAGACCACAATTGCTGGCTTCCCCAGCTCCAAGCAGAAAATATTAGACAGAGTAAAGCGCAGGAATCCACGGAACAGCAGAATATAGCACAAAAGGTGAAGCTAAATTATCCTAACCTATCCAAACGTAACGTAACCAGACGTAACATAACGCAACCTTACGTGCTGCGGCCACTATTTCTGCTCTCTCCAGAAGCAGCAGATCATATTAGAGGAGAGTGGAGCACAGATTTCGACAGTATCGCAGTGTACGGCAGAGGAGTCAAAGACATTCAAACCCTACCTGAAACAGCCTCAGCTAACTAAACGTAGCCCAACACAACAAAACGTTCTGAGAGCACTATTGCTGGCCTCCGCGGTGCAAAGCAGGAGTTACTACAGCCCAGTAGAGCGCAGAAATCCACCGAATATCAGTGTAGATTAAAAGAGTCAAAGATATCCTATCCCAACATAACAAATCGTAGCACAACCGAACGTAACTTAACACTACCTAACCTGCCGCGACCACTATTGCTGGCATTCTCATAGTCGTGCCGAACATAGTAGAAGAGGGTAGTGCTCAGAAATCCATAGAATCGCTGTGTAGAGCAGAATAGTTAAAGGCACCAGAACCTAACCCAAACGAACAGAACCTAACCAAACGCAGCCTAACTCAAAATAACTTGCCGCGACCACTGTCGTTAGAATTCCCAGGTCGAAGCAGAATATAACAAATCAAGGTAGAACGCAGAAATCCATCGAATAGCTGTGTATGGCACGAAAGACGAAGCCATACTTACCGAAACTAGCATAATCAGTCCCAAAGAAACGTAACCTAATTCAACATAGCGTGCCGAGGCCCCTATTACTGGCCTTCACAGAGCCAAGCAGATCATACTAGAGCGCAGTAGAGAGTATATGTCCACCGAATATCAGTACACAGCACAAGGGCCATAGCTATCCTATACTAACGTATCAAACCGTAATACACCAAACGTAACGGAACTCTACCTAACATGCCGCGGCCACAATTTCTGGGCTCCCTGGAGCCGAACAGAACGTCGTAGAGGAGTGTATAGCGCAGAAATCGATAGAATCGCAGTGTACAGCAGAAGAGTTAAAGATACAGGAAACTAACCCACACCAACGAAACCTAACCAAACGAAGCATAATTCAAATTAACGTGCTGCGACCACTACTGCTGTCCTCCCCAGAGCCAAGCAGGATGAATTAGAGCACAGCAGAGCGCAGAAATACAACGAATATCAGTGTATAGCACGAAAGTCAAAGCAATACTCTGCTAACCGAACCAAGCGTAACGTAAGTAAGCCGATCCTTTCTCAAACCAAAGCGCCGCGTCCAGTATTTCTGTCCGCTCAGGAGCAGAGCAGAAAATGCTATAGGTAGGCAGAACGCAAAAATCCATGGAATAGAGATGCATAGCAGAAAAAACTAAAGCTATCAAAAGATAACCAATACTAACGTAACGTAAGCAAACGTAGCAGAAAGGATCATAACTTAACGATACCACAATTCCTGGCCTCCCCAGAATCAAGCCGAATACACGAGAGCACAGTAGTGCACAGGAATGCACCGAAAGCTGCGCGTAACTGAGAAGTTGAAGATATCCAACCGTAACACAAACTAACGTAGCCTAACCAAACGTGACCTAATCCAAACTAACGAGCCAAGAAATTTATTGCTGGCATCCCCAGTGCCAAGTAGATAACATTACAGCAGAGTAGAGCACAGAAATCCACGGAATAGCAGTGTATAGCACAAAGCTCATAGCTATGCTATCCTAAACTTGCCAAACGTAACGCAACCAAACGTAACATATCCCAACCTGACGTGCCGAGACCACAATTGCTGTCTCCCAAGGTCCCAGCGGAGAACACTAGCGCACAGTAGAGGGCAGAAATGCTCCGAAATGCAGTGGTTAGCAAAGAAGTCAATGCTATCCTGTGCGAACGTAGGATATGGTGGCCAGCAGTAGTGGTCGCGGCACGATGGGTTTAGTTAGGTTACGTTTGGCTATGTTGCAATTGGTTATGACAGGGCAGGATAACTTTCACTCTTGTGATATAACCACTCTTCGGTGGGCTTCTGCGCTGTAATCATTTACAGTGTGTTCTGCTTGGCTCTGGCGAGGCCAGCAATAGTCGTCGCGGAGTGTTATGTTGTGGCAATCTACGTTTGGTTGGGTTATGTTACGTTTGGATATGTTAGGATAGGATAGGTGTGACTTTTGTGCTTTACACCGCGATTCAGTGTATTTCTGCGCTCCACTCTCCTTTAATATATTCTGCTTGGCTCTGGAGTGACCAGAAATGATGGTCGTGGTACGGTGGGTTGAGTTATGTTACGTTTGGCTATGTTCAGTTAGGTTGGGTTAGGTTTGGTCAGCTTTGGATTTTCCATTATGCACTACTAATACACTGGTCGCGGCGATCTGCTCACCTCTAACTTGTTCTGCATGTCTCTGGGGACGTCAGCGATAGTGGTAGCGACACGTTGTGTTGAGTTTTGTTACGTTCGGAAGGTTCAGGTTAGCTTGCGTTGAGCTAGGGTAACATCTACTTTTCTGCTGTACACTGCTATTCTATGTATCTCTGTTCTCTGCTCTCCTCTAATATGTCCTGCATGTCCCTGGTGGCGCCAGCAATAGTGTTGCGGCACGCTGGGTTGAGGTATGTCACGTTCGGGTATGTTAGGTTGGTTCGTGTTTGCTTAGGATTGCTTCGACCTTTCTGCCATACGCCGCTAATATATGCATTTCTTTGGTCTACCTTCCTCTAATATGTTCTGCTCGTATCCGCGGTGGCCAGAAACTGTGTTCGCGGCACGTCAGGTTGTGCTAGATATCATTTGGTCAGGTTAGGATAGGATGCGTTACTTTAGGTTAGCTTCGACACTTGCTCCACACGCGGCTATTATATTAATTTCTGCGTCCCACTATGCTCTATCATATCCTGCATGTATGGGGGGACGCCAGAAATAGATGTCGCGGCACGTTAGGTTGAGTTATGTTTCGTTTGGATAGGTTTGGCTAGCATATCTTTGACTAACTGCGCTATACACTGCTATGCGGTCGACTCCTGTGCTCTACATTACACCAGTACATTTTGCCCGGCTCTGGGGAGGCCACCAATACTGGTTGTGGTACGTTAGGTTTAGTGAGGCTTCCTTTTGGCTAGCTTCGGTTAGGAAGTGTTAGGTTTGGATAGCTTTGGCCATTGACCTTTTCACTGCTCTTCTAGGAATTTCTGCGCTCTACTCTCATCTAATTTGTTCTGCTTGACTCCCGGGTGGCGAGAAATCGTGGTCGCGTTGCGAAATGTGAGTTACGTTACGTTCGGTCAGGATAGGCTGGGATGGGTTTGGTTAGGATAGAGAAGTCTTTTGTGCCATACACTTCTGTTCTACTGATTTATGAGCACTACTGTCCTCTATCGTATTCAGCATGCCTATGGCAGCGCCAGCAATAGTTTTCGCGGCGCGTTATGCTCAGTTACGTTACGACCGATTAGGTTAGGCTGGATAGGCTTAAGTTGGGGTAACTGTGACTTTTCTTCAATACGCTGCTATTATATGAATCCCTGCTCTCTTCTCTCCTGAAACCTATTCTGCTCAGCTCTGGGGAGCTCTGCAACGGTTGTCTCGTCACGTAAGATTGACCAGTTTATGTTTGGTTACGTTAGGTTGCTTTGGGTTGGGATAGTGTAGTTACAGCGCTTCCACTATACACTGCTAATCTATGGATTTGGCCTCTCAAATGCTCGGCTTAACCCTGTGAATGCCCGCGATACCGGTCGCGGCACGTTAGTTTGTGTTAGATAATGTTCGGCTTGCTCAGGATATGTTGGGTTAGGCTCGGGTAGCTTTGACTTTTGTACTCATCACAGATACACTATGGACTTCTGTGCTCCACTGTGCTCTGTCATTTTCCGCTTGTCTCTGGGGACGCCAGTAGTGGTCCCGGCACGTTAGGCAGAGGTATGCTACGTTCGGTTAGTTTAGATTAGGCTCGGCTTGGTAAGGATATCTTCGACTTTTGTGCTATTCACTGCAATGCGGTCGACTGCTACGCTCTACTGTACTCTAGTATCCTCTGCTTGGCTCTGCGGAGTGTAGATATAGTGGTCTCGGCACGTTAGGTGGGGTTAGGTTGCGTTTGGTTACATTACGTTTGATAAAGTGTGGGAAAGTGTTAGATCTGATTTTTGTGTCATACACCGCTATTCGGTGCATTGCTGCGATCTAATGTGCTATAATATGCTCTGAGTGGCTCTGGGGAGAACAGCAATTGTCGTCTCGGCACTCAAGGTTATGTTAGGTTACGTTTGCTTAAGTAAGTTTCTATGGGTTCGGTTTGGATTGTTTTGACTTTCTCGGCATTGACGGCTATTTGGAGGGTTTCTGCGCTTCACTGTTCTCTACTATACTCTGCTCCACTATGTGGAGGCCAAAAATAGTGGTCTCGGCGCGTTAGGTTCAGTTAGGTTGCGTTCCGTTTCACTACGTATGGATGTGTTAGGAGAGGTTGGTTTTGACTTCTCTGCTATGCACTGCCATTCGGTGGATTTCTGCACTATACGTTGCTCTGCTATACTTTGCTTGACTCTCGGAAGACCAGCAATAGAGGTCGCTGCTCTACAGGTTGGATTTGGTTACGATTGGTTGTATTACGATTGGTTAGGTTAGGAGAGGATAGCCTTTACTTTGTGCTAATCACTGCTATTCGGTGGATGTCTGCGCTCCACTGTGGCCTGATATGTTCAGCTTGGCTGTGGGAGTGACAGCAACAGCGGTCTCGGCAACTTATGCTGTGTGATGCTACGTTTGGCTTGGTTAGGTTAGGTCAGGCAACGTTTGGCTTTCTTTGGCTACTGTGCTGTACACTGCAATGCCACTGATTTCTCTGATCTACTATGCTCTGGTATATTCTGCTTGTCTCTGGGAAGGTCAGTATTAGTGGTGTAGGGCGGTTAGGTGGAGCTATATTACGTTCGCTTATGCTATGTTCGGTCAGGTTAGTCTAGGATATCTTCGACTTTCGTGCTACACACAGCTACGCAGTGGACTTGTGCACACTACTGTGAACAAGTATGCCTTACTCTGTTAGGTTGGGTTAGGCTACGTTTGGTTAGGTTCGGTTTGCCTCTGCTGGGTTATGTTACCTTTGACTTCTGTGCTGTACACTGGAATGCGGCCGACTTTTGCGCACTACATTGCTCTACTATACTCAGCTCTACCCTGGTGAGGCGAGCAATAGTGGCCGTGGCAGGTTAGGTTGAGTTATGTTTCGTTTGGTTAAATTAGGTTATGCTAGGCTAGACTAAGTTTGGTTAGTGGAGCTCCGACTTTCGTGCTATACACCGTTATACGGTGGATTACTGTGTTCTACAGTGCCCTACTACATTCTACTTGGCCCACGGGAGGCCAGGAGCAGTGGTCGCGGCACGTGATGGTGAAATACGCTACGTTCCTTTAGGTAAGGTTAGGTCAGGTTAGGTTGGTATATCTCCGTCTTGAGTGTTATACATAGCTCTTCGGTGGATTTCTGCGCTCTACGTTGCCCTACTATACTCTGCTCGACACTGGGGCGCGAGCAATAGCTCCTTAGGATACGTTAGGCAATGTTTGGTTGGGATAATCTCTACTCTCGTGCTATACGCTGTTATTCGGTGGATTACTGTGATCTACTGTGCTCTACTACATTCTAGCGGCAGGTTGCTTTGAGCTAAGCTACGCTTGGTTAGGTTAGGTTAAGTTAGGTCTGGTCTGATTAGGATATCATCGCCTTTTGTGCTATTCACTGCAATGCGGTGGATTTCTACGCTCTACTGCGCTCTGGAATGCTCTGCTTGTCTCTGGGGCTGCCAGTAATTGAACTTCCGGCACGTCACCTTGAGTTATGTTACGTTTCGCTGGGTAGGCTGTGGAAGGCTTGGTTAGGGTTTCTTTGAACCTTGTTTTATGCACTGCGATTCCCTGGATGTCCGCGCACTACATTGCTCTACTATATTCCGCTCTACTCCGGGGAGGCGAGCAATAGACTTCCTGGAACGTTGGGTTGGATTAGGTTATGCATGGTTAGGTTAGGTTAGGTTATATTTGGTTAGGATGACTCTGACCTTCGCGCTGTACAGTGTTTTCCGGTGGATTCCTGTGATCTACAGTGCTCTGCGACATTCTGCTTGGCGCTGAGGAGGCCAGCAACATTGGTCTCGGCACGGTAGGATGAGTAGTGTTACGTTTCGTTTATTTAACATAGGAAGCTTCGTCTAGGATTTCTTTTACCCTTGAGCTATAAACTGCAATTCGGTGGACCTCTGCGATCTGCATTGCTATACTGTATTCAGCTCGAATTTTGGGAGGCGAACAATAGTGGTCTTGGCACGTCGGATTGATTTATGTTTCGTTTGGTTGAGTTAGGTTGGGATAGGCTAGGTTAAGTTTGGATAGGATAGCTCTGACCTTCGTGCTATTCACAGTTATTCGGTGGATTTCTGTGATTTACTGAGCTCTACTAGACTCTGCTTGGCGCTGTGGAGGCCTGGAGCAGTGGTCGCGGCACGCTTCGTTCAGATATTCTGCGCTCGTTTATTTTAGGCTAGGTCATGTTAGATCAGGATACCTTCGACTTTTGTGCTATTCACAGCAATGCGGTAGACTTCTGCGCACTACTGCGATCTAGTACATTCTGTTTGTCTCTGTGGAGGACAGAAGTGGTAGTCTCGTCATGTTAGGTATATTTAGGTTACGTTTTCATATGTTACGTTGTGGCCAGGCTAGGAGAGGATACTTTGACTTTTGTGCTCCACGCCGCAATTTGCCGGATTTCTGCCCTCCAATATGCTCTAGTAAGCTCTGGTTGGCCACTGGGCGGCCAGTAATAGTGGTCTCGGCACGTTAGGTTGAGTAATGTTACGTTCCGTTGGGATAGGATAGGAAGGCTCTGATGGGATTTGTTCGATTTTTGTGCCATATACTGTTGTTCGGTGGATTCCTGCGCTCTACGTTACTCTATTGTACTCTGCTTCTCTTTGTGGGGCACAGAAATAGTGGTATCGTCACGTTATGTCGAGCTAGGCTACGTTTGGGTACGTTTTGTTTGACTAGGTTAGATTATGATACACTGACATTTGTGCAATTTACTGCTATTCGGTGGATTTCTGCGCTCTATTGCACTCTAAATGCGCTGCTTGTTTCTGGGTGCCCAGGAGCAGTGGTAGCTGCACGTTGTGTTGGGCTACGCTACGTTTGCGTAGCTCAGGTCAGGCCAAGTTCTGTCAGGGTGTGTTTGACTTTTGTGCTATGCCCTGCAATGCGGTGGATTTCTGCGCAACCCTGTGCCCTAGTATTTTCTGCTTGGCTCTTGGGAGGCCAGAAATAGTGGCCTCAACACGTTAGGCTGAGATATGATACGTTCGGCTAAGTCACGTTTGGGAGGTTAGGATAGGATAGCTTATGCTATCGTGCTGTACACACCCATGCGCGGATTTCTGCGCTCTAATGAGTTCTAATATTTTCTGCTTGGGTGTGTGGTGACCGGCAATACTATTCTCGGCACGACAGGTTGAGTTAGCTTTGCGTTCGGTAGGGTTAAGTTTGGTTAAGCTCGGCCAGGTTATCCTAGACTTTCGTGCTATGCACTGCTAATCTGAGTATTCCTGCGCCGTACTGTGTTCTTCTGTATTGAGCTTAGCTCTGGGAATGGCAGCAATATTGTCTGCGGCACGTACGGTTGAGTTAGATTACGGCACATACGGATGAGTTAGATTACGTTTGGTTAGCTTAGTTTGGTTTGAATTCTGTAACGGCACCTTTGACTATCGTCATGTGCACCGCTTTTCGCTGGATTTCGGCGCCCCACTGCGCTCTCCTACATTCTGCTTGGCCCTGGCGAGGCCAGCGATTGTGGTCTCGGCATGTTTCGTTGAGTTAAGCTACGTTTGGTTGGGTTACATTAACTTGGGTTAGGTCTGGATGGATATGACTTTTGCCCTATACACTACGTTCCTATGGACTTCTGCGCCCTACTCTCCTCTACTAAATTCTGCTCGTCTCTGTGGATGCCAGCAATAGTGGGCGAGGTACGTTAGGCTGAGCAATGTTACGTTCGGTTATGTTAGGATTGGATATATTAGGAAAGGATCGCTTTGACTTTTGTGCTATACACTGCTATTCTGTGGACTAGTGCGCTCCAGTGTGTACCAGTACTTTCTGCTTGGCTCTGGGGCGGCCAGCAGTAGTAGTTCCGGTACATTAGGTTGAGAAATGCTATGTTCGTATATGATACGTTTGGTGATGTTAGGATATGATAGTCCAGGCGTTTGTGCTATGCACTGCTATCCGCGGATATCTGCGCTCTACTGTGTTCTAACATATTCTGCTTGGCTTCGGGGAGGCCAGCGATAGTGACCTCGGCAGGTTAGGTTGGGATACGTTACGTTTGGTTTGGTTAAGTTATGTCAAGCTCGGTCAGGTTATCTTTGAATTTCCTGCTATCAACTGCCTTTCGGAGGATTTCTGCTCCCGGCCGTGATCTGGTGTATTCTGCTTGGTCCTTGGGAGGACAGCAATAGTAGCGGCACGTTATGTTGAGCTAGGCTACGTTTGATTACGTTATGTTATGTTATGTTTGGTTACGGCGGCTACGACTTCTGTGCTATACATTCTTACCCGGAGCGGTTCCTGTCATCTACTGTGCTCTTCTGTATTCCGCTTGGCTCCTCGGAGTCCGGCAGCTGTGGTCGCGGCACGCTCTGTTGATTTACGCTACGTTCGGTTCGGCCAGGTTAGGTCAGGATATGTTAGGATATCTCCGACTTTTGTGATACTCACTCGGATGCGGAGGATATCCTCGAACTTCTCTGCTCTAGTATACTCTACTTGTCTGTGTGAAGGTCTGTAACAGCTGTCTCGCCATGTAAGGTTGAGTTAGGTTACATTTGGTTATGTTACGTTTAGCTAGGTTAGGATACGTATCTTTGACTTTTGTGAGTTACACAGCTATTCTGTGGACTTCTCTGATCTACAGTGCTCTAATACATTCTGTCTCGCCATGGGGAAGCCAGGAGCAGTGTTCGCTACACCTTATGTTGAGTTATGCTACGTTTTGTTAGATCAGGTTCGGGCAGGTTATGCTGGCGTTCAACGGCTTTTGTGCTATTCGCTGCAATGCGGAAGATTTCAGCACTTTACTGTACCTAGTACACTCTGCTTTTCTCTGTGGAGGCCATCAATAGTGGTCCCGTCATTGTAGGCTGTGTTAAGCTACGTTTGGGTGTGATAAGTTTGGCTAGGTTAGGAGAGGCTACATTGTCTTTTGTGCTATTCACTGCTATTCGGTGGACATCTGCTCTCTAGTGTGATCTAATATGCTCTGCTTGGTTCTGGCGAGGCCAGAAATATTGGACTCGTCGCATCATGCTTAGTTACACTATGTTTGGCTATGTTATGTTAGGCCAAGTTTGGTCTGGGAATGTTTGACCTTTGTGCTATACACTGCGATGCAGTGAATTTCTACGCACTGCTGTGCTCTAGTATACTTTTCTTAGCTCTGGGGAGGGCAGCGATAGTGGCCTCGGCACGTTAGGTTGAACTATGCTACTTTCGGCTGTGTTGCGTATGGTGAGGTTAGGATGGTTTTGTTTAGATTTTTGTGCTATACGCAGCTATCCGCGGATTTCTGCGTTCGATTGTGCATTGGTATATTCTGCTTTGCTCTGGAGAAACCAGCAGTAGTGTTCTCGGCACGTTAGGTTGAGTTTTGGTAAGATTTCCTAAGTAACGTTTGGTTAGGTTAGGAGAGATTAGCTTAGATTTTTGTGCCATACGCTGCTGTTCAGCCGATTTCTGTGATCTACTGTGCTCTACTACATACTGCTTGTCTCTGGGGAGGCCATGAGCAGAGTTCGCGGCACATTGCGTTGAGATATACTGCGCTCGGTAAGGTTAGGCTAGGTCCTGTTAGGCTAGGTACTGTTAGGTTGGGACGTCTTCGACTTTTGTGCTACTCGCAGCATTGCGGTTGATTCCTGCACACTACTGTGCTCTAGTACATTCTGCTTTGCCCTAGGGAGGCCAGCAGCAGTGGTCGCGGCACGCTATGTTGGACAATGGTATGTTCGGTCATCTTAGGTTAGGACAGGTTAGGTTAGGATATCATCGACTTTTGTACGATGCACTGACATCCGGTGGGTTCCTGCGCTCTACATTGCTCTATTGTATTCTGCTCTGCCCTGGCGAGGCGAGCAATAGTGGCCGTGGCAGGTTACGATGCGTTATGTTACGTTCGGTTCATTTACCTTAGGTTAGGCTGTGTTATGTTTGGTTGGGGTAGCTGAGCCTTTCGTGCGATACGCCGTTATTCGGTGGAGTTCTGTGATCTACAGTTCTCTACTATATTCTGCGTCGCCCCGGGTATGCTGGGAGCAGTGGTCGCGGCACGTGATATTGAGTTATGCTACGTTTGGTTATGTTAGGTTAGGCCAAGTTAAGTAATGATATCTTCGACTTTTGTGCTTTTCTCTGCAATGCGACCGATTTATGCGCAATACTGTGCTCTAGTACATTCTGCTTGTTCTTGTGGGGTCCAGAAATAGCGGACTCGTTAGGTCAGTTTGAGCTAGGCTACGTTTGGGTATGCCACGTTTGGCTAAGTTAGGGTAAGCTACCATGGCCTTTGTGCATTACACTGCTTTGCGCCGTATTTCTGTGATCTGCTCTGCACTAGAATATTCTGCTTTGCTCTGTGGTTGCCAGGAGCAGTGGTCGCCTCAAATCATGTTAGGTTATTCAGCGTTTGGTTTGGTTAGGTTATGACAGGTTATGTTAGGTTAACTACGGTTTTTGTGCTATTCACAGCAATGCGGTGGATTTCTGCGCTCTCCTGCGCCATAGTGCATTCTGCTTGTCTCCATGGATGGCAGCAATAGCGGTCTCGTAACGTTAGGTACGGTTAGGCCATGTTTGCCTATGTAACGTTGGATCAGGTTAGGTTCGGGTAGCGTTGGCTTTTCTGATGTACACTGCTATTCTGTGGATTTCTGCACCCTAACGTACTCCAGTAAGTTCCGCCCGTCCGTGGGGTGGCCAGCAGTAGTGGTTGCAGCACGTTAGGCTGAGTTAGGTTACGTTTGGTTATGTTAAGGTTGGTTAGGTTTGCGGAGGGTCGCTTTGACTTTAGCGCTGTAGTCTGCTCTTAGGCAGATTCCTGCGACCTAAATTGGTCTAGTATTTTCAGCTTGGCTCTGTGGATGTCAGGAATAGCGGTCGCGGCACGTTAGCATGAGTCAGATTACATTTGCTTATGTAATGATTGGTTAGGATACGACTTATTGGGTAGGTTTGACTTTAGTGCTAAGGTCTGTTGTTAGGTGGATTTCTGCGCCATACATTACTCTAATATTTCCAGCTTTGCACCGGGGAAGACAGCAATAGTGGACTTGGCACCTTACGTTGTGTCGTGTTACGTTCGGCATGGCTTAGGCTAAGCCTGAATAGGATGGCATTATTTTTTCTGATGTACACTGAAAGTCGGTGGATTTCTTCGCTCCACTGTGCTCTAGTACGTCCTGCTTGGCTCTCGGCAGGGCAGAAATAGCGGTCTCGGCACGTTAGGTTGCGTTAGGCTACGTTCGCTTATGTCCTGTTGGTTTGGGTTAGGTTTGTGTGGCATTGGATTTCCAGACGTACAATGAAATTATATGAATTTCTGCGTTCTACCCTGCACAAAGGTGTTCTGCACGGCTCTAGGGAGGCCAGAACTAGCACTCGCTGCACGTTAGGCTGTGTTAGATTACGTTTTGTTCTGTTACGGTTCGTTATGCTAGGAGAGGGTAGCATCGACTTTAGTGCTATGGTCGGCTATTAGGTGGATTTCTCTGACACACAGTGCTCTAGTATTATAAGTTTCGCCCTGGGAGGCCAGAAATAGTGGGCACGGTACGTTACGTTGTGTCATGTTACGTTCGGTAAGGTTGGGTTGGACTAGGTTTGGTTAGGATACCGTTTACTTTCGTGCTGTAAAATGATGTTCGGTGGACTTCTGCGATCTACTGTGCTCTAGTATGCTCCGCTTGGCCCTGGGGAGGGCAGCAGCAACGGCCTCCGCAAGTTAGATTGGGTTAGGCTATGTTTGGTTATGTACAGCTGGTTTGGGACGATATAACTGTTCTGATATACACTGGAACTATATGGACTTCTGCGTTCTACTCACCACTAATGTGCTCTGCATGGCTCCGGGGCGGCCGGCAATTGTGGTCGCGGCACGTTAGGTTGAGTTATGTTACGTTTGGTTATGTTAAGATTGGTTAGTATAGGAGAGGATAGATTTGACCTCAGTGCTATAGCCGGCTGTTAGGTGGATTTCTGATACCTATAATGCCCTAATGTTTTCAACTTGGCTCTGGAAAGGCGAGCAATAATTATCTCGGCAAGTTATGTAGGTGCAGGTTACGTTCGGTTAGGTTGGTTTAGGCCTAGTTTGACTAGGGTAGCTCTAACTTTTGTGCTGTACGCCGCTATTCGGTGGGTCTCTGGGCTCTACTTTGCTCTAGTATGCCCTGCTTGCCTCTGGTGAGGGCAGCAATAACGGGTTTGACATGTTATGCTTTGTTATGCTACGTTGGGTTCCGTGTCGATGGTTTGGGTTAGGCTCGGGTAGCAATGAATGTTCCTATATAAACTGCCGTTCTAAGGCATTCTGCGTTGTACTCTCCACTGACGTGATCCGCTTGACTCTATTTCTGCGTTGTACTCTCCACTGACGTGATCCGCTTGACTCTGTGAAGGCTAGCAGTAGTGGCCGCGGCACGTTTATTTGAGTTGGGTTACGTTTGGTTATGTTACGTTTGGTTAGGTTGGGATAGTATGGCTTTGACCTTAGTGCTGCAGTCTGCTATTAGGTGGGCCTCTGCGCCCTACAGTGCTCTAATATCTTCAGCTTGGCTCTTGGAAGGCAAGCAATAATGGCCTCGGCCCTTTATGTTGGGTCAGGTTACGTTAGTTTGGGCTGGGTTATGCTATGTTTGGTCAGGATAGCTCTAACTTTAGTTCTGTGCACTGCTATTCGGTGGATTTCTGCGCTCTACTGTGCTCTAGTATGTCCTGCTCGGCTCCAGGGAGGTCAGCAATAGCGGTCTCGGCACAATAGGTTTAGTCACGCTATATTCGTTTGTGTTCTGGTGGTTTGGGGTGGGCTTGTGTAGTTTTGACTTTTCTGATATAGCCCTCGATTATGTTGATTTCTGCGTTCTACTCTCCACTAATGTGCGCTGCTTGGCTCTGAGGTGGCCAGGTATAGTGTTTGCGACACGTAACGTATTGTCAGTTTACTTTCGCTTGTGTTACGATTGGTTACGTTAGGAGGGTATAACTTCGACTTTAGTCCTATAGCCTGTTATTAGGTGGATTTTTGCGCCCGGCAGTGCTCTAATGTTCCCGTGTTGGCTCTGACAAGGCCGGAAATTGCGGTCTCGGCACGATATGATGGGTCAGGCCACGTACGGTTGGGTTGGGTTAGGATGGGTTTGGTTAGGATAGTTTTAACTTTTGTGCTGCAAACTGCTGTACGTTGGGTTTCTGCGCTCACTGTGCTGCCGTACGTCCTGATTGGAAATGGGGAGTGCTGTAATAACGGTCTCAGCACGATAGGCTGTGTTAGGCTATGTTCGGATATGTTCTGTTCGTTTTGGTTCGGTTTGGGTAGCTATGTCTTTTCTGATATTCACTGCGATTCTATGAATTCCAGAGTTCTATTCAACACTAGTGTGTTCTGCGTGGCTCTGGGGAGACCAGCAATAATGGTCGCGGCATATTAGGTTGAGTTACTATATGTTTGGTTTGATCTGATTAGGCTAAGGTTTTTTGGGATATCTGCAACTTTTTTACCGTGCACTGCCATTCGGTGGATTTCAGCGATTTACTGTGCTCTAGTATGCCCTACCTGGCTCTGGAGAGGGCAGCAATAGCTGTCCCAGCCATTCAGGTTGAATTAGGCTATGCTTGGTTATGTTCCGTTGGTTTGGGTTCGATTTGTGTAGCTTCAACTTTTCTAATATACACTGCGGTTCTATCAATTTCTGCGTTCTACTCTCCACGGATGTGTTCCTGCTGGCTCTGGGAAAGCCAGCAACAGTTGTCGCGGCACGCTAGGTTCAGTCAGGTTACGGTTGGCTTTGCTGGGTCTGGATACGTTTGGTTAGGGTAACTTTGTCTCTTGTGCTACACACTGCTATTCGGTAAATATCTGCTCTCTGCATTGCAGTAATAGCATCTGCTTGCCTCTGCGGAGGCCAGCAATGGTGATCGTGGCTCGTTTGGTTGAGTTAGGTACACTTTGATTATGTTAGGTTAGGTTATGTTTGATTAGGATAGCTTTGACTTTTGTGCTATAAGCTGCTATTAGGTGGATCTCTGCGATCTAATGTACTCTGGCATATTCTGTTTCCCTATGGGGAGGCAAGCAGTATTGGTGTCAACACGTTAGTCTGAATTAGGTTGCGTTCGGTTATGTTACGTTTGGTTAGGTCAGGATCGGATAGCTTAGACTTTTGCGGTATTCGCTGCTATTTGGTTGTTTTATACGCTCTACATTGCTCTGCTGCGCTCTGCTCGGCTTTCGGGAGGCCGGTAGTCGTGGTCGCCCCACGTTAGGCTCAGTTAGATACGTTTGGTTATGTCAGGGTAGGTTGCGCTAGGTTAGGGTAGATTTGACTTTTGAGCTATACACTGCTATTCGGACTATTTCAGTGTTCTACACCGCACTGCTATACTCTGCTTGGATCTGGCGAGGTCAGCAGTAGCGGTCGTTGCACCCCTGGTGTGTACGTTACGATCGGTTATGTTACGTTTGGTCAGGTTAGGATAGTACAGCTTTGAATTTTGTGCTGCACAATGCTTTTCGGTGGATTTCTCTGCGCTACTGTGCCCTAATATGTTCTCCTTTGCGCCTAGTAGGCCAGAAATTATGGCCGCGGCGTCTTAACTTGAGATAGGTTACGTGTGGTTAGTTATGTTAGCATGTGTTATGTTTGGATCGCCTCGACTTTCGTGCTATACACTGTGATTCTATGGATTGGTGCGACCTACACTCGCCTGATATGTTCTGCACGGCTCAGGCTAGGCCAGCAGTGGCAGTCGCGGGACGGTAGTTTGAGTTACGTTACGATTGGCTTCGCAAGGCTGTGTTTGGTTACACCGGATTAGTTTGGGACAGCATTGACTTTGTGGCTAGACACAGCTATTCCGTGGATTTCTTCTCTCTACTGCGATCTAATATGCTCTGCTTGGTTCTGGGGAGGACAGCAATAGTGCTCTCGGCACGCTATGTTGTGTTTGGCTACGTTTGGTTTTGCAACGTTTGGTTCTGTTAGGGCAGGGTAGCTTTGACTTTTGTACTATATACTGCTATTCGATGAATTTCTGCTGTCTACATTGCTCTACTATGCTGTGCTCGCCTATGGGGAGGCCAGCAATCGTTGTCTCGGATCTTTCGGCTGAGACAGGCTTCGATTGTTTGCGTTACGCATGTTTGGGTTATGTATGGGTAGCTTTGACTTTCGCGGTACACACTGCTATTCTGCGGATTCCTGACCTCTGCTCTGATCTAATGTAATCTACCTGACTCTCGGGAGGACAGTATCAGGGGCAGTGGCGCGATGTGTTCAGTTAAGTTACGTTTGGTTTTGTTACGTTGGGATAGGTTAGGAGAGGTTAGCACTGACTTTTGTCATATACTCGGCCATCCCGTGGATTTCTACGCTCAACGTAGCTCTGCTCCGCTCTGCTCGACTATGGGGAGGGCAGTAATAGTGGTCTCTGCGCGTTAGGTTGAGTTAGGCTACGTTTGGTTAGGTTATGTTAGTCTGGGCTAGGTATGGGTAACTATGACTTAAGTGGTATACACATTTTTTCGGTGTGTTTCAGCGCTCCGCTGTGTCCCAGTGTGTTCTATTTCGCTCTGGGCAGGAGAGTAATAATGGTCTATGCACGTTGGTTTGAGATTGACTAGGTATGTTTATGTTACGTTTGGCTACGTTAAGACAGGGTAGCTTCGACTTATGTGCTATATACCGCTATTTGGTGGATTTCTGGGCCATACATTGCCCTAATATGTTCTGCTTGGCTCTGTGGAGGCCAGCAATGGCAGTCCCGTCACCTTATATTGAGTTTGCCTACGTTCGATTATGTTAGGTTAAAACGGGTTAGGTTGGGATATATAGCACTTTTGTGATATACACTGCAATGTGGTGTATTACTGCGCCTTAATGTGCTCTAGCATGCTCCGCTTGGCTCTGGGGAGGGCAGCAACTCTGGTCTCGGCACGTTTGGATGGTTCATTTTACGCTTCCTTACGTTATGTTTGGTAAGGTTTGGAAGTATAACTTTTGGTTTTATGCTATACGATGCTATAGGGTCAGTTTCTGCGCTCTACTGTGCTCTCATGTGTTCAGCTTTTCTCTGGGGAGGCCAGCAATGGTCATCTCCGCACTTTAGTTTGGGTTACGTTACGTTTAGTTTGGCTAGGTTAGGTAAGGTCTGGTTAGGATGGATTTCACTTTTGTGCGATACACTGCTATTCGAATGATGTCAGCCCTCTGCATTGCACTGCTAGCATCCGCCAAACTCTGGAGAGGACAGCAATATCGGTCGTGACGAGTTTGGTTGAGCAAGGATACGTTGGATTATGTTAGGTTTGGTTAATTTTGGTCAGGGTGGCTTCGACTTTTGCGCTATAAACTGCTCTTCAGTGGGTTTCTGCGCTCCACTGATCTATAATAAGCTCTGCTTAGCGCTGAGAAGGACAGCAACGGTGGTCTCCGAGCGTTAGTTTGAGTTAGGCTACGCTTGGTTAGGTTACGTTTGGTTAGATTGGGATAGGATACCTTTGGCTTTTGTGCTATGCACTGATATTCTGTACATTTCTGCACCCTGCTGTGCTCTGACGTGCTCTGCTTGGCGCTGGGGCTCCAGCAATATTGGTGGCGGCACGTTTCGATGTGTTGCGTTACCCTTGGTTGCGTTAGGGTAGGCTAAGTTTGGTTAGGATGGCTTTAACCCAGGCGCTATACACTGCTACTAGGTGGATTGCTACGCTCTAATGTGCTCTAGTACACTCTGCTTGACTGCGGGGAGACAAGCAGCAGTGTTCTCGGCAAGTTAGGCTGAGACACATTGCGTTTGGTTATGTCGCGTTCGGATAGGTAAGGACGGAATAGCTTAGGCTTTTGTGCTAGGCACTGCTATTCGGTGGATTTCTACGCCCTGCGTTGCTCTACTATACTCTGCTCGATTCTGGGAATGCCAGGAATAGTGGTCTCGGCACGTTAGTGCGAGTTATTCTACGTTTGGTTATGTTCCGTTGGTTTGGGCATGCTTTGGGTAGCTTCGACTTATCAGTTGTACACTGCAATTTTATTGATTCCTGCGCCCTACTCTCCACTAATGTGCTGTGCTTCGATCTGGGGAGGCCGGTAGTAGTGGTCGCGGCATGTTAGGTTGAGTTAGGCTACGTTTGGCTATGTTACGGTTTGTTAGGTTATGAGAGGATAGCTTTGACTTCAGTGTTATAGTCTGCTCTTTGGTGGACTTCAGCGACTTACAGAGCTCTAATGTCTTCAGCATGTCTCTGCGAAGGACAGCAATAGTGGCCTTGGCACGTTATGTTGAGACATGTTACTTTCGGTTAGGTTGGGTAAGGCTATATTTGGCAAATGTAGCCCTAGCCTTTGTGCTGTACACAGCTATTCGGTGGATTTCTGCGCTGTACTGTGCTCTAGTATCTCCTGCTTGGCTCTGAGGAGGCCAGCAATAGCGGTTGCGGAACGCTAGGTTCAGTTAGGTTACGTTTGGCTATCTAGCGATTGGTTAGGTTATGAGAGTATAGCTTTGACTTTAGTGCTATAGTTTGCTATTAGGTGGACCTCTGCGCCCAACAGTGCTCCAATATTTTCAGCTTGGATATGGGGAGGACAGCTATGGTGGTCTAGGCACTTTATGGTGGGTGATGTTACGTTCGGCTAGTTTGGGTCAGGCCAATTTTGGAGAGGATAGCTTTAGCCTTCGTGCTGAACACTGCTATTCGGTGGACTTCTGCGCTCTACTGTTCTCTGGAATGCCCTGCTTGGCTCTGGAAGGGGGGGCAGCACTAGCGGTCTCCGCACGTTAGGTTGAGATAGGCTATGTTCTGGTATAACCTGCTTGTTTGAGTATGGTTTCGGTAGCTATGACTTTTCTGATGTACACTGCGTTTCTATGGATATCAGCGTTCTACTCGCCAGTAATGGCTTCTGCTTGGCTCTGGGGTGGACAGCAATAGCGGTCTCGGCACGTTAGTCTGAGTAAGACTATGTCTGTTTATGTTACGATTGGATAGGTTAGGAGAGGATAGCCTAGAATTTAGTGGAATATTCTGCTATTATGTGGATCACTGCGCCCTACAGTGCTTTAGTAATTTCAGCTCGGCCATGGAATGGCCAGCAATAGTGGCGTCGGCACGTTTTGCAGAGTTAGGTAACGTTCGGTTATGTTGGTCTAGGATATCTTTGGCCAGGGTATCTTTAAGTTTTGTGCTTTACTCTGCTATCCGATGGACTTCTGCGCTCTACTGTACTCTAGCATGACATGATTGGCTCTGAGAGGGGCTGCAATTGCGGTCTCGGCACGTTAGGTTCAGTTATGCTATGTTTGGGTATGCTCCCTATGTCTTTATTTTGTTTGTGCAGCTTGGACTTTTCAAATATACCCTGCGTTTCTATGGATTTCTGCGTCCTGCTCTCCAGGGATGTATTCTGCTTGGCTCTGGGGAGGCCAGCAATAGTGGTCGCGGCACGTTATGTTGAGATAGTTTACGCTTGGTTATTTTATGATGGGTTAGCTTAGGAGAGGGTAGCTTTGAGCTTAGTGTCATAGTCTTCTATTAGGCGGATTTTTGCGACCTACAGTGCTCTAATACTCTCAGCTTGGCTCTGGGATGGCCAGCAATGGTGGTCTGTGCACTTTATGTAAGTCATGTTACGGTCGGTTCGATTGGATTAGGCTAAGTTTGGTCAGTGTATGTTCAACTTTTGTACTGTACACTGCTATGCGGTGGATTTCTGCGCACCGCTCGGCTCTAGTATGTCCTGCTTGGCTCTGGGAAGGGCAGCGATAACGGTCTTGGCACGTTAGGTTTAGTTAGGCAATGTTTGGTTAAGTTGTATTTGCTTGGGTTAGGTTTTGGGAACCCTGACTTTTCTGATATACACTTAAATCATATGGATATCTGCATTGTACTCTCCACCAATGAATTCTGCGTGGCACTCGGGAAGCCAGCAATAGTGATCGCGCCACGTCAGCTTGAGTTATGTTACGTTTGGTTAAATTACGGCTGGTTAGATTAGGGGCGCATTTCTTTGACTTCAGTGCTGCAGTCTGCTGTTCGGTGGATTTCTGCGCTCTACATTGCTCAAGTATGCCCTGCTTGACTCTTGAGAGTCCAGAAATAGAGGTCTCGGCACGTTAGTATGAGTTAGGCTATGTTTGGTTGCGTTCTGCTGGTTTGGGTTAGGTATAGGTAGCTTTGACTGTTCTGATGTGCACCGTGCTTCTATGGATTTCTGCGTCCTGTTCTACACTGATGTGTTCTGCTTGGCCCTGGGGAGACCAGGAACAGTGGTCACGGCACGTAAGGTTGAGATACGTTGCGCTCGGATTTGTTACGGTTAGGTATGTTCGGAGAGGACACCTTTGACGTCAGTGCTACGGTCTGCTATTAGGTGGACTTCTGCGCCCTACATTGCTCTAATATTTTTGGTTTGCCTCTGGCAAGGCTTGCAATAGTGGTCTCGCCGCGATATGTTGAGACAGGTTAAGTTTGGTTAGAATGGTTTAGGCTATGTTTTGATAGGGTAGCTTCAACTTTTGCGCTCTACACTGCTATTCGGTGGAATCCTGCGCTCTACTGTGCTCTAGTATGTCCTTCTTGGTTCTGGGGCTGGGAGCAATAGCGGCCTCTGCACGTTACATTGAGTCAGGTTACGTTCGGTTAGGTTGGATAGGGACATGTTTGGTGAGTGTAGCTGTAACTTCTGTGCTGCACACTGCTATTCGGCGGATTTCTGCGATCTACTGCGCTGTAGTGTGTCCTGCTTGGCACTGCGGAGGGCAGCAGTAATACTCTCGGCACGTTAGGTTGAGTTAGCTGGTATGCGATAGGTTTGGGTAGCCTTGACACTCTCGATATACGCTGCTATTGTATGGATTTCTGCGTTCAACTCACCACCAATGATTTCTGCTTGGCGCAGGAAAGGCCAGCCATAGTGGTCGCGGCATGTCAGGATTGGTTAGGTTACGTTTGGTTATGCTACGTTTGGTTAGGTGAGGAGCGGATAGCTTGACTTCAGTGCTATAGTCCGCTATTAAGTGGACTCCAGCGCCCTTCATTTCTCTAATATTCTCAGCCTCGCACAGGGAAGGCCAGCAATAATGGTCGTGGCACGTTAAGTTTAGTTGGGCTACGTTCGGTTAGGTAGCGTTAGGCATAGTTTGGTTAGGGTAGCTATAACTTTTCTGCTGTACACAGCTTTTCCGTGAAATTCTGGGCTCTGCCGTGCTCTAGTATGTCCTGCTTTTCCACGAGGAGTACAGCAATTGGTGTCTCGCCGCGTTAGGTTGAGGTGGGCAATGTTAGGGTATGTTTTGTTCGTCTGTGTTGGGTTTGGGTAGCTGCGACTATATCGGTATACATTGCGATTCTATGGACTTCTGCGTTTCACTTTCCACTAATGCTTTCTGCTTGGCTCTGAGGTTGCCAGCAACAGTGGTCGGGGCACGTTAGGTTGTGTTAGATTACACTTGGTTATGTTACGATCGGTTAGGTTATGAGAGGCTTGCCATGACAATGGAGTTATAGTCTGCTATTAGGTGTATTTCTGCGCCGTAGAGTGCTGCGATATTTTCATCTGCTCTGTGAAGGCCACCAATAGTGGTCTCAACACGTTACGTTGTGTCTGGTTACGTTCGGTTAGGTTGGGTTAGGCTAAGTTTGGTTAGGATATCATTAACTTTTGTGCTGTACACTGAGATGTGGTCGATTTATGCGCTATACTGCGCTCTAGTGTATCATTTATTGCCCTGGGGAGGGCAGCAATAGCGGTCTCGGCACGTTATGTTTAGCCAAGCTATGTTTGGCTATGTTCTTTTTGCTTGTGTTCGGTTTGGGTAGCTTTGACTTTTATGATATACACTGCGATTCAACGGACTTCTGCGTTCCATTCTACACTAATGTGTTTTGCTTGCCCCTGGGGAGGCCAGCAATGGTGATCGTGGCACGTTATGTTCAGCTATGTTACGTTTGTTTGTGTTACGATTGGCTAGGTTAGGTTAGTTGAGCTTCAACATTGGTGATGTACACTGCTATTCGGTGGACTTCTGCGCCCTACTGTGCTCTAGTATGTTCTGCTTCGACCTGTTGAGGCCTGCAATTGTGTTCTCGGCACTATATGCTGAGATAGGCTACTTTTGGCTTGATTGGGTTAGTCCCGGTCAGGTCTACTGTTTTCTGATATATTCTGCTATGCCCGGGAGAGGCCAGCAAGTGTAGTTATGTTAGGTTAGGTTACATTAGGCTAGGTTAGGTTAGGTTTGGTTAGTATAACTCTGAATTTCTTACTCGACACTATTATTCGCTGGATTTCTGCGCTCTCCTGAGCTCTACCATATTCTGCTTGACCATGGGGATGTCAGCAATACGGACGCAGCACGTAATATTGAGTTAGGCTACTTTTGGTTAGGATACGTTCGTTCGGGCTTGCTTTGGATAGCTTTGGCCTTTCTGCTACACAACGCGTTGCTATTGCTTTCTGAGAACTTCTCTCCTCTACTGTGCCCTGCACAGCAATAGGGAGGCTAGCACTAGTGTTCGCGGCATGTTATGTAGAGATACGTAACATTTAGTTAGGCTATGTTGGTATGGGTTATTTTCAGATAGCTTTGACCCTTCTGCTATGCACAACGATCCTATGGATCTATGCACTCTACTCTCGTTTAATACGTTCTGCTCTGCTCCGGGGGATCAGTAATAGTGGTCGTAGCAAGAAAGGTTGCGTTAGGTTATACTTGAATACTTTACACTGCGATTTCATGGATTACTGTGATCTACTCTCGAGTAATATGGTCTGCACGGCTTTGTGTAGGCAAGCAATGGTGGTCGCGTCACGTTAGATTGCGACAGGTTACGTGTGGTTGTTTTACGATTGGTCAGGTTAGGAGAGGATAGCTTGGATTCTTGAGATGTACACTGCTATTCGGAGGTATTCTGCGCTCTACGTTTCCATAGTATGCTCGGCTTGGTTCAGGGGCGTCCAGCAAGCATCGTCTCGGCACGTTAGGTTGCGTTATGTTACGTGCGGTTCCGTTACGATTTGTTACAAAGGATTGGGTGGCTTAGGCGTTTGTGCTGTACACTGCCGTTCCATGGAATTCCGCGCTCTACTCTACTCTAATATTCTCTGCTTGGCTCTGGAGAGGCCAGCAATAGTGATCTCGGCATGTTAGGTTTAGTCAGGTTACGTTTGACTACGTTACATTTGGCCAGGTTCGGATAGGATAGCTTTAGCTTTTGTGCTGTACACTTCTATGCGGAGGATTGCTAGGCTCTACTGTGCTCTATTGTGCTCTGCTTGGCTCTGGGGAGTACAGCAATAGGGATCTCGTCACGTTAGGTTGAGTTAGGTTACGCTTGGCTACATTACATTAGTTTGGGTTAGGCTTGGATATATTTGACTCGCGGTTTGGTTAGGCCATGTTGGAAATGGTTATGTTAGGATATCTTTTACTTTCGCGATATACATTTCTATTTGGTGGCTTTCTGAACCCTACTGTGCTCTAGTTTTCTGTGCTCGGCTCTGGGGAGGCCTGTAATAGTCGTCATGGCACGATAGGTTTTGCTAGGCTGCGTTTGGTAATGTTACGAGTGGTTAGGTTAGGATAGTATGGCTTTGACTCTTGTGCTATACACTGCCGCTCGGTGGACTTATGCGATCCAGTTTTCACCAGTATGTTCTGCTTGTCTCTGGTGTGGACAGCAATGGTGTTCTCGGCGCGTTAGGTTGTGCTTAGGTACGTTTGCCTATGTTGCGTTTGGTCAAGTTAGGATAGAATAGCTTAGGCTTTAGTGCCATATGCTGCTATTCGTGCATTTCTGCGCTCTAATGTTCTCTTATACGCTCTGTTTGGCTCTTCGAATGCCATAAATAACGGTCGCGGCACGTTATGTTGGGTTAGGCTACGTTTGGTCTTCTCAGGTTATGCCAGGTTTGGTTTGGGCATCCTCGACCTTTCTGACATACGCTGCTATTCTGTGGATTCCTGCGCTCAACATTGCTCTACTATACTCTGCTCGACTCTGGGGGAGGGCGCAGTAGTGGTCGTAGCACGTCAGGTTGTGTTAGTCTGCGTCTGGTTATGTAAGGTTACGTTAAGTTTGGTTAGGATAGCTGTGACTTTCGTACTATGCACTGTTATTCCGTGGATTACCGTGATCTATTGTGCTCTACCGCATTCTGCTTGGATCAGGGGAGGTCAGGAGCAGTGGTCGCGGCAAGCTGTGTGGAGCTGGGCTACGTTTGGTGAGGTTTGCATAGGTCACGTTGGGTTAGGGTATCTTCACGTTCTGTGCTATACACTGCCTTTCGGTGGATTCCAATGCTCTGCGTTGCCCTATTATACTCTGCCCGACTCTGGGGCGGCCAGTAATAGAACTCCCGGCACGTCAGCTTGAGCTATGTTACGTTGGATTAGGTTACGTTAGGTTGCCCTTGTTTAGGATTTTTTCGAATTTCGAGCTCTACGCTATTATTCGGCGGGTTCCTTCGGTGCACTGGGCTCTACTGTATTCTGCTTGGATGAGGGGCGTCCCGTAACAGTAGTCGCGGCACGCTCTGTTTAGTCACGAAACGTTTGGTTGGTAATGCTACGTCAGGTTATGTTAGGATATCTTCGACTCCTGTGCTATACAATGCAATGCTGTGGACTTCTGCGCACCACTGTGCTCTAGTACACTCTGCTTGTCACTGTGGATGTCAGCAGTAGTGGTCTCGGTGCGTTAGATTGTGTTTAGGTACGGTTGCTTATATTGTGTTTGGTTACGTTAGGACTGAATAGCATAGACCTTTGTGCCATTCAATGCTGCTCGGTGGGTTTCTGCGTTCTACTGTGCTCTGATGTGTTCTTCTTGAACCTGGGGCTACTAGTAATAGTAACCCCGGCACGTCAGCTTTAGTTGCGTTACATTGCGTTTGACTTGATTAGTGAGGCTTAGTTCGGGTTTCTGTGACTTTTGCGATCTACACTGCTATTCGGTGGATTTTGCGCTCTACGTTGCTCTACTATGCACTGCTCGGCTCTCGGGATGTCACCAATTGTGGTCGTGGCACGTTAGTTTGAGTTATATTACGTTTGGCTGTGTTATGCTACGTTGTGTTAGGTTAGTCTAGCTTTGACTTTTGTGCAGCACACTGCTATCCTATGGACTTCTGCGCACTTCTGTGCGCTGTCGCACTCTGCTTTTCTATGTAGACGCCAGGAATAATGCCATGGGCACGCTAGCTTCAGTTATTTTACGTTCCGCCAGGTTAGGCTTGGTTAGGTTTCGTTAGGATGGCTCTGACCTTTGTGCTAGTCACCGCTATTCTGTGGATTTCTGCGTGCTCCGCTGCTCCAGCATGCCCTGATTGGCCCTGGGGAGGACAGCGACGGTGGCTGCGTCACGTTAGGTTGGGATGCACATCGG
Source organism: Eufriesea mexicana (assembly GCF_001483705.2). NCBI lineage: Eukaryota > Metazoa > Arthropoda > Insecta > Hymenoptera > Apidae > Eufriesea > Eufriesea mexicana. The sequence continues at coordinate 285,166 of NW_016908948.1, forward strand.
TCGGTAATGTCATGTTTCGTTAGAATAGGATTGTGTAGCTTTGACTCTTAAGCAATGCACCGCTTTCTGGTGGACATCGGCGCTCTACATTGATCTGATATGCCCTGCTTGTCTCTGGGGAGGCCAGTAATATTATTCTCGGCACGTTGCGTTTAGGTATGTTACGCATGGCTTGGCTAGGCTAGGAGAGGTTAGGTTAGTATTTCTTTGAAGTTTGCGGCGCACACTACATTGCGGTTGATTACTGCAGTCTGCTCTGATCTAGCATGATCTGCTTGGCTCTGGGGATGCCAGCAATGGTTGTCCCTGCACGATAAGTTCAGTTAGGTTATGCTTGGCTTGGCTAAGTTAAGATATGTTTGGTTCGGGTAGCTTACCCTTTTGTGCTCTACACTGCTATTCGGTGGATTTCTGCGCCCTACTGTGCCCTAGTGTATTCTGCTTGTCTATGGGGAGGCCAGCAGTATTGGTCTCGGCACGTTAGCCTGAGGTATGTTGCGTTCGTTTATGTTACGTTTGGCTAGGTTAGGGGAGGATAGCTTCGACTTTTTTGCTCTGCACTGATCTTCGGTGCATTTGTACGCTCTACGTTGCTCTACTATACTCCGCTCGACTCTGGGGGCCAGTAATAGAGGTCTCAGCACGTCAGGTTGAGATAGGCTACGTTTGGTTAGGTTATGTTTGTTTGGGTTAGGTTTGTATAGCTTTCACTTTCGTGGTATAAACTGTTCGCAGGTGGATGTCCTCGCTCTACTGTGTTCTAGAATGTTCTGCTCGGCTCTGGCAATGCCAGCAACAGTGGTCTCGACGTGTTAGTTCGGGATAGAAATCGGTTGGCTATGTTACGTTTGGTTAGGTTAGGATAGGAAAGCCTTCACTTTTACGCTATTCGCCGCTATTGCGGTGGATTTCTACGCTCTACATTGCTATAATATGCCCCGTTTGGCTCTGGGGAGCCCAGCAATATTATTCTCGGCACGTTACGTTTGGTTAGGCTACTTTCGTTTGGGTTAGGTTAGGACAGGATAGGTCAGGATATTTTTGACTTTTGAGCTGCACACTGAAATGCGCTGGATTACTTCGCTCTACTGTGCTCTAGTATACTCGGCTTGGCTCTGTGGAGGCCCGCAATTTTGACATCGGCACTCTAGGTTGAGTTAGGATACGCTTGGCTTGGCTACGTTAGGTTAGGTTTGGTTAGGGTAGCTATGACTATTGCGCTTTATACTGCTATTCGGTGGCTTTCTGCGCTCTACGATGCTCTATTATGTTCGGCTCTCAGGAGGCCAGCAATAGCGGTCCTGGCAGGTCAGTTTTGGTTACATTACGTCTGCTTATGTTACGGTTTGAAAGGTCAGGATCGGATAACCTTGACTTTTGCACTATACACTGCTATTCGGTGGATATCTGCGCTCGACTGCTCTCTAGTGTGCTCCGCTTGGCGCACAGGAGTCCAGGAATAGTGATCTCGGCACGTTAGATTTAGTTATGATGCGTGTGGTTTGGACATGTTCGGTTTGGTTAGGACAGGATATCTCTGTCTCTTGTGCCGTACGCCGCCCTTCGTTTGGTTTCTGCGCTCTATATTAATGTAATATGATCTGCTTGGCTTTGGGTACGCCAGCAATACCAGTCTCGGCACCTTGCGTAGGGTAAGGCTACATTCGGTTAGGTTAGGTTAGGATAGGTAGGGTTAGCATATCTTCTGCTTTTATGCTAAACACTGCAATGCGGTGGATTACCGCGTTCTACTGTGCTCTAACATATTCTGCTTCTCTCTGGGGATGCCAGCAGTAGTGGATTCGGTTAGGTTAGGACAGGATAGCTCTGTCTCTTGAGCCGTACGCCTCCCTTCGTTTGGTTTCTACGCTCTATATTAATGTAATATGATCTGCTTGGCTTTGGGTACGTCAGCAATACCAGTCTCGGCACCTTGCGTAGGGTAAGGCTACATTCGGTTGGGTTAGGTTAGGACAGGTAGGGTTATCATATCTTCTGCTTTTATGCTAAACACTGCAATGCGGTGAATTACCGCGTTCTACTGTGCTCTAACATATTCTGCTTCTCTCTGGGGACGCCAGCAGTAGTGGCCGTGGCAGGACTAGTTGGGTTAGGTTTCGTTTCTTTAGGTAAGGCTAGGTTAGGCTTGGTCAGGATATCTCTGACTTTTGCGCTATACACTGCTTTTCGGTCTATTTCTGCGCTCTACATTGCTCTACTATACTCTTTTTGCCGTGGAGAGGACAGAAATAGTGGCCGCGGCATGTTAGGCTGAGTTAGGTTACGTTTGGTTAGTCTATGTTATCATTTTTAAGGTTTGGATAACTTCGATTTTTCTGATATACACTGCAATTCTATGGATTTCTGCGCCCTACTCTCTACTAATATGTTCCGCTTTGCTCTATAGAGGCCAGTAATAGTGGTCTCGTCGCGTTAGTTTCATTTTGTCTATGTTTTGTTATCTTACGTTGGGTTAGGTTAGGATAGGAAAGCTTTGACTTTTGTGCTGTACGCTTCCATTCGGTGTATTTATTCCCTCTACCCTCCTCTAATAAGTTCTGAATGGCGCAGGGGAGGTCAGCAATAGCGTTCGCGGGACATTATGCTCAGCCAGATTACCTTCGGTTAGGTCACGATTGGTTAGATTAGGACAGGCTAGTTGTGACTATTGGGCTATAGACTGCTATTTGGTGTATTTCTGCGTTCTATATTGCTCTGATATGCTCTGCTCGCCTCTGGGGTCGCCAGTAATTACGGCCCCGGCACGTCACTTTGAGTTAGGCTTTGTTTGGTTAGGTTAACTTTGGGCAGGCTAGGTCAGGTTATCTTTGACTTATGTTCTATACACTGCCAGTTAATGGACAACTGCGCGCTACTCTCCTCTAGTATTTTCTGCATGGCGATAGGGAGGCCAGGAAAACTGGTCTTGACACGTTAGTTTGCTTTATCTCGCGTTTGGTTAGGTTAGGTTAGGATTGACAAGACCTTTGTGCTATACACTTCAATGCGGCGGATTTCTGCGCTCTACTGTGCTGTAGAATACTCTGCTCGACTCTGCGGGGGCCAGGAATGGTGCTCGTGTCGCGATAGGTTGCGTTATGCTACGTTTGGTAATGTTACGGTTGGTTATGTTATTATAGGGTAGTGCTGACTTTTGTGCTATACAAAGCTGTTCGGTGGATTTCTGCGCTCTACATTGCTCTACTATACTCTGCTCGGCTCAGGCGTGGCGAGGAATAATGTGCGTGGCACGTTGCGTTGGGTTATGTCAGGTTTGGTTAGGTTAGGTTAGGTTATGTTTAGACATGGAGCTTTGACTTTCGTGCTATACCCAGTTATTCGTTGCATTCCTGTAATCTACTGTGCTGTAGTAAAATCAGCTAGGCTATGTTGAGACCAGGAGCAGTGGCCGCGGCAAGTCATATTGAGTTGTGCTACGTTTGGTTAGGTTAGGTTAGGAGAGGTTGGGTAAGGATATATACGACTTTGGTGCTATTCACCACAATGTGGTGTATTTCCGGGCACAACTGCTCAATAGAACATACGGCTTGTCTCTGTGGAGGCCAGCAATGATGGTCTTGACATGTTAGTTCGAGTTATGTTTCGTTTGGTTGGGTGAGGTTATTTCAAAATTGGTCTGGTTATCCTTCACTTTCGTGCTATACACTGCTGTTGGGTGGATTCTTGCACTCGACTCTACCATACTCTGCTTGGCACTGGGGAGGCCAGTAATAGTCGCGGCACGTTATGATGTGTTAGGCTACGCTTTACTCGGTTATGTCAAGCTATGTTTGGTTAGTATGGCTTCGACCTTCGTGCTATACACTATTATGCGGCGGTGCACTGCGAACTACAGCGCCCTACTGTATTCTGCTTGTCTCTATGGAGTCCGGCAGCATTGGTCGCGGAACGAAATGTTGAGTTATGCTACCTTCGGTTGGGTTTGGTTAGGTCTGGTTGTGTCGGAATATCAACGGCCTTCGCGCTATTGACAGCAATGCGGTGGATTTCTGCGACCTACTGTCCCGTAGTACATTCTCCTTGTCCTTGTGGATGACAGCGATAGTGGTCTGGTCATGTTGGGTATGGTTAGCCTTCGTTTGGATATGTTACGTTTGGCTAGGATAGGCGGGCTACTTTGGCATTTGTCCTCTTCACCGCTGTTCCGTGGATTTCTGCGCCAATATTTACTTTAGTATGCTCTGATTGGCTCTGGGAGGCCAGCGACATTGGTCTCGTCATGTTATGTTGAGTTACACTACGTCTGGGTTGGTCAGGTTCGGAAAGGTTGGTAAGGATATGTTTGGCTTTTGCGCCATACACTGCAATGCGGGGGAATTCTGCGCCCTTGTGTTCCCTAGTATTTTCTGCCTGCCTCTGGCGAGGCCAGCAGTAGTGGTCTCGGTACGTTAGATTGAGCTATGCCGCGCCTGGTTTTGTTACGTATGATGAGGTTAGGACAGGTCAGTTTATGCCTCTGTGCTACACGCTGATATCCTGCGACTTCTGCGCGCTATTGCGATATAATATTCTCTGCTTGGCACTTGGAGGCCTGTAATAGTGGTCTCGCTGCGTTAAGTTTAGTTAGGCTACGTATGAATATGACGATATTTGTTGTGTTAGGACAGAGTTTCAGAAGCTTTCGCGTTATACACTGTTTTTCGGTGGATTTCAGCGCCCGACTGCGCAATACTACATTGTGCTTCGCCCTGGGGAGGCCAGCAATCATGGCCGCGGCACGTTACATTGTGGCAGGTTACGCTATGCTAGGTTTTGTCAGCTTGGGTTAGGTCTGGATAGTTACGACTTTTGTGCTATACGCTGCGATGCTATGGACTTCTGCTCCCTAATGACCTCTGGTAGGTCCTCCACGGCTCTGTTGTGGCCAGCAATAGTTGTCGGTGTACGTTAGGTTGAGTTACGTTACGTTTGGTTAGGTTATGTTACGTCAAGCTCAGTCTGGTTATCCTTGACATTCGTGCTGTACACTGTTATTCGGAGGATTTCTGCGCTCGACTGTGCTCTACTATACCCTGCTTGGTCCTGCGGAGGCCAGCAATAGTGGCCGCGGCACGCAACGTTGGCTAAGGCTACGTTTGACTATGTTACGTAAGGTTAAGTTTGGTTATGATGGCTTCGACTACCGCGCTATACACAATTATCAGGTGGGTTCATTTGATCTACTATACTCTATTGTATTCTGTTTGGCTCTGTGGAGTCCGGCAGCAATGGTCGCTGCACGCCATTTTGAGTTACGCTACCTTAAGTTATGTTACGTAAGGTATGGTTAAGTCAGGGTATATTTGTCTTCTTTGCCTTACACTGCAATGCGGAGGATTTCCGCGCTATGCTGTACTTCCGTATTTTCTGCTTGGCTTCAAGGAGGCCAGCAATAGTGGTCTCGGCGTATTTGGTTTAGTTAGGCTACATTTACGTATGATATGATTGGATAAGTTAGTAGAGAATAGCTTAGACTTCCGCGCCATTCACTGCTATTCGGAGTGTTTCTGCTCTCTACAGCGCCGTAATATGTTCTGCTTGGCACTGGAGTGGTAATAAATTGTGGTAACTGCACGCTATGTTGAGTTATGTTACGTTTCGCTAGGGTAGGTTAGGAAGTCTCGGTTAGTACGTCTTCGACTTTTGTGCTGTGAACTGCTATTCAATGGATTTCTGCTCTCTACATTACTGTACTATACTCTGTCCGAACCTAGGCAGGCGGGCAATGGTGGCCGCGGCACGCTACGTTGTGTAATGTTATGATTGATTAGTTAACGTTAGGGTACGTGTGATTAGTATGACCTCTACTTTTGTACTGTACACTCTTGTCCATTGAATTCCTGTGATCTACTGTGCTCTACTACATTCTGCTTGGCTGCGGGGAGGTCGCCGCACGTTGCGTTGAGCAGTGCTTCACTTGGCTAGGTAAGGTTAGGACAGGCTAGGACAGGATTTCTTCCACTTTTGTGCTATTCTCAGCAATGAGGTAGATTTCTGCGCTCTACTGTGCTCTAGAACATTCTGCTTGACTCTGTGGGGGGCACCAATTGTAGTCTCGTCATGCCAGATTGAGTTAGGCTACGATTGGATATGTCACGTTTGACAACTTACGATATGATAGTACAGACTTTTGTGCGATATACCGCTCTCCGCGTACTTCTGCGCTCTACTGTATCCTAATACCTTCTGCTCGGCTTTGGGGAGGCCAGCGATAGTGATCTCGGCGCGTTAGTTTGAGTTATGTTTAGTTTGGTAATGTTACGTTTGAACAGGTTAGGATAGGCAACGTCGCCTTTTGAGCTACACACCGATATTCGGCGAGCTTTTATGATCCACTGTGCTCTGCTACTCCCTGCTTGGCACAGGGAATGCCATGAGCGGTGGTCGCGGCACATTATGTTGAGATATGCTGCGTTCGGTTATGTGAGGTTATTTCAGGTTAAGTTAGGATATCTTCGACTTTTGCGCTTTACAATGCTATACGGTGGATTTTCGCGCTCTACGTTGCTCTAGTATGCTCTGCTGGGCTTTGGGCAGGACAGTAATAGTGGCCGTGGCAAGTTAGGTAGAGGTACATTACGACTGGTTAAATCAGGTTAGGATATGTATGGTTAGGATTGCTTTGAGTTTCGTGCTGCACACTTTTTTCCGTTGGACTCCTGTGATTTACTGAGCTCTGCTACATTCTGCTTCGCTCTGGGGAGGCCAGGAGCAGTGGTCGCGTTGCGTTATATTGAGCTATACCAAGTTCTGTTGGGTTGGGTTAGGTTAGGTTTGGTTACGATTTCTACAGTTTCTGAGCTATTCACAACAATGCGATGTATTTCAGCGCACTACTGAGCTCTTGTACATTCTGCATGTATTTGTGAGGCCGGCAATAGTGGTCTCCACATGTCAGGTTGAATTAGGTTACGTTTGGATATGCTACGTGTGGCTAGGTTAGGAGAGGATAACTCTGAATATTGTGCTATACACTGCAATTCGGTGGCTTCCTGCGCGCTGTTTTGTTCTGCTATACTCTGCTGAAATCTGGGTAGGTCAGAAACAGTGGTCGTGGCACAATAGGTTTTCATAGGCTACGTCTGGTAACGTCAGAATTGGTTATGAGAGGGTAGCTTGGTGTTTTGCGCTGTAAACCGTTATTCGGTGGATTTCTGCGTTCTACTGTGCTTCAACTTGTTCTGCTTCACTCGGGTGAGGCCAGAAATAGTGGTGGCGGCATGTTTGGTTGGGTTTGGTTACGTTCGGTTAGTCCACGTTAATATAGGTAAGGTTAGGGTAGCTTTGATTTTTCTGCTGTGCACTGCGATTCGATGGACTTCTGCAGCCTAGTCTCCTGTAATATGTTCTGCATGGCCCTGGGGAGGCCAGCAGTACTGGTCGCGGCATGCAAAGTTTGGTTATATTACGTTTGGTCAGGTTAAATTTGGCCAGGTTAGGACGGGATAGCTCCGACCTTTGCACTATACACTGCTTTCGTTGGACTTCTGGGCTCCACTGTGCTCTAATATATTCCGCTTGTTTTTAGGGCGGCTAGCAATAATGTCCGTGGCACGCTTGCTGTGGTTGCTTTGCGTTCACTTTGGTTAGGTAAGGACAAGTTTGACCAGGGTTACTTTGACCTTTGTGCTATACACAGCTATACGGTCGCCTTCTGCGTTCTACTGTGATCTAAACTGTCCAGCTTGCATCTGACGATGCCAGCAATATAGGTCTCGGCTCGTTAGGTATAGTTACTCTACGTTTTGCTGGGATGGGGGAGGTCCGATTTTATTGGTATGACTTTGACTTTTGTGGTGTATACTTCTATTCGGTAGATTTCTGCGCTTTACTGTGATCTAATGCTCCCTGCTTGGCGACGGGGAGGTCATAAATAAAGGTCTAGGCACATTAGGCTAAGTTAAGTTGCGTATGGCTATTTAACGTTTGGTTAGGTTAGGAGAGGATAGCCTATGACTCTTGTGCTATACCTTTATATTCGGTAGATTCCTGCGCTCAACATTGCTCTGCTACACCTGCTCGGCAATCGGGAGGTCAACAACAGTGGTCGCGGCACGTTACGTTGACTTCGGCTGCGTTATGTAAGGTTATGCTAGTTTGGGTTTGGTTCTGATGTCTTCGACTTTTCTGCTGTACACCGCGATTCTATAGATTTCTGGGCCCTACTGTGCTCTAATGTGTTCCGTATAGCGGCGTGGAGGCAAGCAATTGTGTTCCAGACTAGTTAGGTTCGGTTAGGTTATGTTTGGCTATGATATATTCGGCTAAGTTGGGAGAGGTTAACGTTGACTTTGTGCTGCACACTGCTCTTCGGTGGATTACTGCTCTCTTAGTTGCTCTGCTATACTATATTCGACTCTGGGGTGGCCACCAATGGCGGTCGTGGGACGATGGGTTGAGTTAGGTAACGTTTGGTTAGGTTAAGTTAGGTTAGGTTTGGTCAGGTTATCTTCCTCCTTTTGTGGTATACATTGCTATTTGCCGGCCATCTGCGATCTACTGTGATCTACTATACTCTGCTACAGTCTGTGAGTGCCAGCAACAGTGGTGGTGGCACGATAACGTTTTTTAGGCTACGTTTGGTGAAGACACAATTGGTTACGTTAGGGCAGGGTAGCTTCGACTCTTGCGCCATACGCCGCTGTTCGGTGGATATCTGCGATCTACGTTGCTCTCCTATACCCTCTGCGACTCTGGGGATGCCAGTAACAGTTGTCTCGGCGCGAAAAGTTGGGTTAGGCTACGTATGGTTAGAGTATGTTAGCTTGGGATAGGTTTGGATATCTTCGACTTTCAGGATATAAATTGATGCTCGGTGGATTTCTGTATGTTCTGCTTTGCTCTGGGGAGGCCAGAAACGGTGGTCTAGGCACGTCAGGTTGAGATATATAACGTTTGGTTACGTTGCGTTTGGTAAGCTTAGGAGAGTATATCTTCTACTTTTACGCTATACACATCTATTCGGCGGATTTCTGCACTCTACTGTGCTCTAGCATATTCTACTTGGCTCTGGGGTGGCCAGCAGAATTGACCTCGGCCCGTTATGTTGAGTTATGCTACGTTAGGTTTCGTTATGTCGACTTGTGTTACGTTTGGGTAGATTTGACTTTCGTGGTATACACTGTTTTTCGGTGGATTTCTACGCTCTACTCTGCTCTAGTATGTTCTGCTCGGCTCTGCGGATGCCAGTAAAAGAGGTCTTGGCACTTTAGTTTGGGTTAGATTACGTTTGGTTATGTTCGGTTTCGTTGCCTTACGTTAGTATTGCTTTGACTTTTGTGCTACACAGAGCCATCCTCTGGATCGCTGCGCTCTTTTGTGCGCTACCACACTCTGCTTGTTTCTGTGGATGCCAGGAATAGTGCCCTCGGCCCGTTACGTTGTGTTATGTTCGTTTTGGTTAGATTTAGTTAGTATAGCTTTGACTTTTGTGCTATAAAGTCCTATTCGATCCATTTCAGCGATCTACGTGCTCTTGCCTGCTCCGCTTGGAGCTGGGAAGTTCGGCAATAGTGCTTTCGGCGCGTGAGGTTAAGTGATGTTTCGTTCGGTTAGGTTAGGATAGGATAGTGTAGACTTTTGCACTGTACACGGCAATCCTCGGATTTCTGCGCTCTGCTATGCTATAGCATATACTGCTTGGCTCGTGGGAGGCCAGCAGTAGTGGCTTCAGCACGCTAGGTTTAGTACAGCTACGTTTGCTTCTGTTACGTTTGGTTAGGTTGGGATAGGCTACATTGTCGTTTGTGCTATACACCGATTCTCGGAGGGCTTCTGCGCTCCAATGCGCTCTAATATGCTCTGCTTCGAGGTGGATAGGCCAGCAGTATCGGCCTCGTCACGTTATGTAGTGCTACACTACGTTTGGGTAGGTTAGGTTAGCACATGTTATTTCCGGATATGTTCCACCTTTATGCTATACACTGCAATGCGGTGGATTCCTGCCATCTGCTGTGCTCATGTATATTCTGCTTGGCTCTGGGACTGTAGCGATAGTGACGTTGGCACGTTAGGTTGACTAATGTTACGTATGGTTAGGTTATATCAAGCTCGATCAGGTTTTCTTCGACTTGCGCGCTATGTTCTGCTGTTCGGAGGATTTCTGCACTCGAAACTGCTGCACAATATTCTGCTTCTCTCACGGGAGGCCAGGATTTGTCGTCGCGGCACGTTATCTTGTGCCATGCTAAGTTTTGTTAGGATACGTTAGGTCAGGATATGTTACGATACATACGGCATTTGTGCTGTTCATAGCAATGCAGCCTAATTATGCGCACTGCTTTGCCCTGGTGCACTCTGCTTGTCTCTGTGGAGTCCGCCAGTAGTGGTATCGTCATGTCAGGTTGAGTCAGTCTGCATCCTTGTATGTTACGTTTGGCTAGGTTAGGATATGCTACTTTGACTTGCTTTGAACTGCTTTCCGTCGGACTTCTGTGATCCACTGTGCGCTACTACATTCTGCATTTCTGTGGGGAAGCCAGAAGCAGTATCCTCGGCACGCTATGTTGAGATATAGGATGAGTTATGTAAGGTCAGGTTAGGTTAGGATATCTTCGACTTTACGCGATACACTGCCATTCGGCGGATTTCTGCGCTCTACATTGCTCTACTATTCTTCTCTCGTCCCTGGGGAGGCGAGCAATGTTGGTCGTGGCACGCCAGGTTGCGCTAGGTTACGATTGGTTGGGTTAGGTTGGGTTAAATTTGGCCAGCGCATGCTCCTACTTTCGTGGCCGCCGTCGTGAGCCGTCTTCGCGGCTTGGGTAACCGAGGGCTCGAGTCCCTATTGCGCGGAGGCCATCTCCGCTGCAAGAGGAAGGATTATTCTCGCCGACATCGGGATCGAGGACTTGCGCCCCCTTCGGGCCGCTTCCGGCGGTCTCCAGCTGGAGCTCGCTGGACCAGAGGGCGCACAACTAGCCGCCGCTCTCCCCGAGAGAATGAGCGAAGTCTTCGAGGGATCCGGAGTGCGGGTTACGGTTCCCATCAAAAAAGCGGAGCAGAGGGTGAGAGGGCTCGACGACTCTGTCACATCCAGCGCGGTGCCGCCGCCCAGGACAGGGTCGGTGAGTTCGTCGAGGCGGAAATAAGAACCTGAGTGATCTGGACTTGTGCTTCGGGGATGGGCAGCGTATGGTCCCAGCGTCCACTCGCGAGAGCGAGAAATGCCGTCGATTTCGCGCGGATCCGCGTCGGCTGGTCCTAGGCACGTGTAGTGGCCTTGGTGGCACGGCGCCTCCAGTGTTTCCGTTGCCTTGCGTTCGGTCACGCGAGGAACGGATACCCCAGCACGGTGGACCGCAACTGCTTCAGGTGTTGCGCGGCGGGCCACCGTGCCGGTGTGTGTAGTGCGCCTGCACCAATGTTTGCGCCGGGATCTACCGCCGCTCCAACCAGCGGCTGGGCAGCAAGGCATGCTTCCATCCAAAAGCGAAATGAGCAGCTCGCCAGGCGCCTGCCGGCACCGCGTCCGGCTCGGCGCACGCGAGCGCCAATTCCAAAGCTGCGTCCGCGAATTCCGCCTCCGCGTCCGCTACCGCGAAGTGCCCGCCGAACGGCGGAAAACCGGGCCCGCAGCCGGCCCGAAAGAAGGGTGCCAGGAGGAGGCCATGGACGCGGCCTAATTTTCACGCCGTGCATGGTGCTGCAGGCCAGCATGAACCGTCCGCGGGCGTCGCAGTACCTGCTCCTGCAGACGCTCGGTAAGCTGTGTCGGGTTGGCAGTTACCGCAGAGAAATACCGTATCCTCGATCAGGACAGGTGGTTCGGAGATCTGGACGGCTCCGTGGCAATTATCGCCAGGGGAATACTGCGGATAACCGCACCAACGCTGCTTCACAGCGGTGAGGGATTCGTGGCGGTCTCCTGGAACGACGTAGTCGTGGTGGGGGGCTATGTCTCCCCTAAACGAGGCCTCGTTTCGTGGGAGAGGTACCTGGACGAGCTCGGAGGTTTCCATAGTGGACACATGGCTCGTCCGGTTCTGGTCCTGTGGGAATTCAACGTCCGCGCCGCGGCCTGGGGTTCCCCGCGAACGGACGTTCGGGGCGAGGCCCTGCAAGATTGGGCCGCGTGGTTGGACCTCCAGTTGCTCAACCGGAGTTCCGTAAGTACGTGCGTCCGGTGGAACGGCACGTCCATCGTGGCCTTGTCGTTCGCATCGCAGGCAGCTGTGCGGCGTGTCACCGGCTGGAGGATGGCGGTGGAGGTGTAAACGCATAGCGACCACCTCCACATCGCCATGATGTTTGCCGTCACCCCACGCACCGGTCTGGAAACACCCAGCGGGAAGCACGCCACCGCGCCGCGATGGGCGCTCGGGCGCCTCGACCGCGACCTCTTCGCGGCGGCCATCCAGGTCGTCGCCTGGGCGGAAGAAGCCGTCGGGCGCGAAAATGACGAAGCGTGGTTAGGGGCGGAGCGGACATGGGCGGCGTTGACGTGCGCGTGTGACGTCGCCATGCCGCGGGTGAGGGAGCCACCTTCGCGGGGTGCAGTACACTGGTGGTGGGTCTGAATTGCGCAGTTCCGGGAGCTCTGCGTGATCGCCCGGCGCCAGTACACCCGGGCGTGGCGTCGACGACGCGCGTCCTCCGCCGAGGATATCGCGCGCCTCTATCGCGAGTACCGGTCCGCGGTGGGCGATCTGCGGATGGAGATTCGCGGAGCCAAATCTCGGCAATGGGACGAACTCCTCGCGACGCTCGAAAGCGATCCGTGCGGACGCCCCGAAAAATTAGTAATGGGGAAGCTAAGGGCATGGGCGCCTCACGTGAACCAGGTATGGAACCATAGCTCCTGCGGCTGGTGATCGACAACCTCTTCCTTGAGGTTGAGGGGGAGGGGGTGCAACCCGTTGCGGTGCGATCGGAACTGGTCGGACGGTCCGACGAGATGGGGGTCTCACGCGAGGCGTTGGGCCGTGCTGTCGTCAGGATAGGCGCGAGGAGCACCGACACCGGACCGGACGGCATCCCAGGCCGAGCCTTTGCACTGGCTCTGGAGGCGTGGGGTGACAGTGTGCGACGGCTGTTCGACTGCTGCCTCAGGGCCGGTCGCTACCCAGCATGTTGGAAGAGAGCGAGGGTCGTGCGGATCCCGAAACCAGGGTAGCCGCCGGACTCTCCGAAGGCATACAGGCCGATATGTCTGCTCGACGAGGCGGGCAAGCTCTTCGAGGGCATTCTAGTTGCCCGCCTCCGAGTGCATTTAACGGACGCCAGTTCAGATCTCAACGTCAGCCATTTCGGATTCCGGCCAGGTCGGTCGACGGTCGTCGCGATTGAGCGCTTTCGTACCCTGTCGGAGGCTGCCGTTGACCTGGGCTGGGTGGTGCTGGCGGTTGGCGTGGATATCGCCAACGCCTTCAACACCATGCCCTAGGCCGCCATGTGTGCCCTGTTGTACCACAGGGTTGCCCAATACATGATGTCTGTGATCGGCGACTAATTGGCGGAGCGCTCGATCGCGTATCCCGGACGATGCTCGACCGTCGTGCGGGCGTCGACCTGCGGGATTCCACAGGGATCGGTACTCGCGCCGATCCTCTGGGACCTCGCGTACGACGCCGTGTTGCGCACTCCCCTCCCCCGCGGCCTGAACCTGACGTGCTGCCGGGACGACACGCTTCTGATGGCTGCAGGGCCGGGTTGGGTGGATGCCACGCTGCGCGCGGAAGGCAGCGTGGTCCTCGTCGCGAACAGCATCCAGCAGCTGGGGCTGAGTATCTCCCCGAAAAGAGCGAGGCAATGTGGTTTTGCAATCGTCACCACGGGAAGCTGCCCAGGTCCCTGATGCGTGAGGGTAACGTCTTGGTCGAGGCACGGGACCGGATGAAATATCTAGGTCTCGTCCTCGGTAGCCGCGGGAAGTTCGATGAGCATTTTGTTGCGCTGGAACAATGCCTGGAATGTATGGTCGGGGCGCTTTGTCGCCTGCTACCCAACATGGGTGGGCCAGACGGGAGGGTGCGCCGCCTCTACACGGGAGTCGTTCGCTCGGTGGCACTATACGGGGCTCGGATCTGTGCCAACGACATGGTCGCTCGGCCGCGCAGTCCGGCGATTCTCCGGCGAGTCGCAAGGAGGACGGCGATCAGGGTCGTGCGCGGTTACCGCACGATATCCCGCGAGGCGGCGATGGTCCTGGCAGGAATTACGCCGTTCGAAATGCAAGCGGTGGGGGAGGCCCGCATCTACGGACTCCTACACGCTGGCGGCGGCGGTGATCCTGAAGAAGTGGCCTCTTCCTTGAGGCGAAGGGTTCGACAGTCCGTGATGGCCGCCTGGCGAGCTCGGTTGAGGAAGTCGAGCAGCCGGCGGCACAGTGCGATCAAGGATGTACTCCCCGTGCTGGATGCATGGAGACGCAGCGGCAGCCGGCACACTTTCCACCTGACACAGGTGCTAACCAGGCACCGGTGCTTCGGTGTGTACCTGTTTCGTATCGGTCGGGGGGATGAGACGCGGTGTCATCACTGCGGGTAAGGGCGGGACACGGCGCAGCACTCGCTGGAGGAGTGTCCGGCGTGGGCTCGCGAGCGCCGGGTACTTTGTCGCATGTTGGGTAGGGACTTTTCACTCTCCGTCGTCGTGGCGCGGATGACGGAGAGCTTACGTGCGTAGCGTGCGATGGCCTCCTTCTGCGAGGCGGTTTTGTTACAGGTGGAGGCCGCGGAAATAGTCCGCGAGCCTAGCGCGTGCTCCTCGCTCGTAGGGTGTCGGAGGCTGCAAGCGCAGCGCCGGTGGGCGGCGCGCGCAGTGCCCGGTGTGTTAACGCGTTAGGCCACTGCCTTCGCGAGCGACCATGTACCTACTGCCGGCAAGACTGTCTCTCTCTCCCGTTGTAACCTATGTCAGGGTGACCACGGGCTGGCGTGTTGTGGTCCGTCTGTTCAAGAAACTGTGGTCCGGGCGCGCGGCGTCGGGTGATGGTCGCGCGGCGCCCGCAGGGTATGCGTGCGTTGCGGTGCGGTGGTATGCGTATTTTGTGTGCCTGTAATCGTCCCGTCTCGCGCGCATGGACATGATCCTTTCGGGTGCGATTTCCCGTCGCGCCGAGGTGGAACTGCGGTTGCGTCGTGGGAGCACCCTGGCAATCGCGTCACCGCGAAGTCCAGGGCGCACCGAAAGGCGAAGGGGTGGCCATCGTGGGGGTTTTAGTGTGTAAAAATCCCACATAAACCCGCCCCCCAAAGAGGTCCTGGTATCTTTGGAAGATTTCCCCCACGTGAAAAAAAGCTCCAACTTTCTAGCTATACACGGTTATCCGGTGTATTTCTGCGGTCCTCTGTGCTCAACTACACCATGCATGGCTCTGGGGAGGCCAGGAGCAGTGGTCGCTGCACCATGCATTGAGCTGTGCTACTTCTGGGTTTGGTTCGGTTAGGTCAGGTTATGTCAGGATACCTTCGACTATAACGCGGTACACTGCTGTGCGGTGGATGTCTGCGCTTCACATTGCTCTACTTTTCTCCGCTCATACCCGGGGAAGCAAGCAATTGTGGTCGTGGCACATCTGGTTGGGATAGGTTACGTTTGCTTCGGCTAGGTCAGGTTAAGTTTTGTCAGTGTAGCTTCCACTTTCGATCTGCACACAGTTGTTCGGTGTATTTCTGCTGTATACTGTGCTCTAGTGCATTCTGCTTGTCCATGTGAGGTCCGGCTGTAGCGGCATCATCATGTCAGTTTGATCTAGTCTGCGTTCTTGTATGTCACGTTTGGCTAGGTTAGAATACGCTACCTCGACTTTTGTGTCTTGCACTGCATTTCTGCGGACTTCTGTGATCCACAGTGCTCTACTATATTCT
>NW_016908948.1:300990-352229 GCF_001483705.2 Eufriesea mexicana
GGGCAGGATCAGTGGTCGCGGCACGCCTTTCTTAGATATATTGCGATGGGATAGGGTATGTTAGATCAGGTTAGGTAAGGGTATCTTCGACTATTACGCGGTACACTGTCATTCGATGGATTTGTGCGCTCTACATTCCTCTACTATTCTCCTCTCGTCCCTGGGGATTCGAGCAATGGTGGTCGTGGCACGTCAGGTTGCGCTAGGTTACGTTTGGTTTGGATAGGTTAGGTTAAGTTAGTCAGTGTAGCTCGTACTTTCGAGATATACACAGTTATTCAGTGTAATTCTGCGGCCTACTGTGCTCTACTACACCCTGCTTAGCTCTGCGGAGGCCGGAAGCATTGGTCGCTGCACCTAGCATTGAGCTATGCTATGCTGCGTTATGTTAGGTCAGGTCAGACAAGGTTAGTATACCTTCGACTTTTACGCGGTACACTGCCATTCTGTGGATTTCTGCGCTCTACATTGCTCTACTATACTCCGCTCGTCCCTGGAGTGGGGGCAATAGTGGCCGTGGCACATGAGGTTGCGTTAGGTTACGTTTGGTTGGGCTAGTTAAGGTTAAGTTTGGTCCGTGTAGCCTCTACTATCCAGATATACACAGATAATCGGTGTTTTTCTGCTGTCTACTGTGCTCTAGTACATTCTGCTTGTCTCCGTGGAGTCTGGCAGTAGTGGTCTCGTCATGATAGGTTGAGATACGCTGCGTTCTTGTTTGTCACGTTTGGCTAGCTCAGGATAGGCTACACTGACTTTCGTGCTTTGCACTCCTTTTCGGCGGGTTCCTGTGATCCACTCTGCTCCACCGCATTCTGCCTTTCCCTGGGGATGCCGGGAGCAGTAGCCGCGGCTCGCTGTGATTTGATATGGCACGTTGCGATATTTTCGGCTAGGTCAGGTTAGGATAGGGTATCATCCACGATTGTGCTATACACTGCTATTCGGTGGATTTCTGCTCTCTGCGTTTCTCTACTATGCTCTGCTCGAATCTGGGAATGCGAGCAATAGTGGGCGTTGCACGTTAGGTTGGTTAGGTTACGATAGCTTAGGTCAGGTGTGCTATATTTGGTCCAGGTGGCTTTGAACTTCGTACTGTACCCTGCTTTTCGGTGGGATTCTGTGATCTACTGTGCTCTACTTTGCTCTGGTGAGGCCAGGAGCAGTGGACGCGTCAAAGCTATTTTGTGCTACTCTACGTTTGGATAGGTTAAGTTAGGTCAGGTTAAGTTAGGATAGCTTCGACTTTTGCGCAGTTCACTGGAGTGCAGAGGATGTGTGCGCATTACTGCGGTCTAGTACACTCTGCTTGTCTCTGTGGAGGCGAGCAATAGCGGCCGTGACACGTTTGGTTCAGGTATGACTACTGCGGTCTAGTACACTCTACTTGTCTCTGTGGAGGCGAGCAATAGCGGCCGTGACACGTTTGGTTCAGGTATGTTATGATCGGTTAGGTCAGGTTAGGCTATATATGGTGAGGGTAGCTTTGACGTCCGTGCTATACACTGTCATTCGGTGGATTCCTGCACTACACATTGCTCCACTATGGTCTGCCCGCCTCCGGGGAGGCGAGCAATAGCGGTCGGGGCGCGTCAGGTTGTGTTAAGTTTCTTTTGGTTAGGTTAGGTTTGGTTAAGTTTGGTTAGTTTAGCTCTGAGTTCCGTTCCGTGCACTGCTATTCGGTGGATTTACTTGTTCTACTGCGCTCTACTATATTCTGCCAAGCGACAGGGAGGCCAAGAGCAGTGGGCGCGGCACTTTATGTTGCTTTATGCTACGTTTGCTTAGGTTTGGCTAGGTCAGGTTTTGCCAGGATATCTGCGGCTTTTGTACTGTTCACTGTAGTGCGGTGGACTTCTGTGATCAACTGTGCCCTAGTGAATCGTGATTGTCTTCGTGGAGTCCAGCAATAGTGGCCTAGTTATGCTAAGTTGAGTTAGGCTACGTTTGGATGCGCTTCGTTTAGCTCGGTTAGGAGAAACTACTTTCACTTTTGTGCTATTCATTGCTATTCGGTGCCTTTTTGCGCCCTAATGTGCTCGAACGTGATCCGCTTTGCTCTACGAAGGCCAGCAATACTGGTCGCGGCATGTTATATTGGCTTATGCTACGTTTGGTAGGGTTAGCTTGTGCCAGGTTTGGTTAGGGTTTCCTCTACTGTAGTGCCATACGCTGCTATTCTGTGGATTTCTGCGCTCAACATTGCTCTAATATACTCTGCTCGACTCAGGAGATGCGAGCAATAGTGGTCGTGGCACGTTACGTTGAACTATCTTACGTTCGGGTATGTTCGGTTGGCTATATTTGGTAAGGAATGCTTTGTCTTTTGAGGTGTACCTGGTTATTCGGTGTATTTCTGTGACGTGATGAGCTATAATAAAATCTGCTATGCTCTGGAGAGGACGGGATCTGTGGCCGCGGCAGGTTACGTTGAGCTTTGCAACGTTTTGTTGGGTTAGGTTAGGGCAGGTTATGCTGGGAATCTTCGGCTATTGTGCTATTCATTACAATGCGGTGTATTTCTGCTGACAAATGCTCACTAGTAAATTCGGCTTGACTCTATGGAGGCCACCAATGGTGGTCTCGTCGATTTAGTTTCGGTTATGACACTTTCGGTTATGCTACGTTTGGCTGTGTTAGGATAGGCTATTTCGGCCTTTGTGCTATACACTGCTCTTCCGTGTATTTCCGCGCTCAAATGTGCTCTAATATTTTCTGCTTGGCTCAGGAGAGACCAGCAATAGTGGTCTCGGCCCGTTCGTTTCACGTAGGGTACGTTTGCATATGACAAGTTTGGCTACGTTGGACAGAATGCCTTAGACTTTTGTGCCATTAAATGCTATTCGGTAGATTGCTGGGCCCTACTGCGCTCTAATATTTTCTTCATGACTCTGTGGTGGACAGCAATAGCGGTCCCGTCGTGTTAGGTAGGGTTATTTTCCGTTTATGACCGTTACGTTTGGCTAGGCCTGGTTATGGTACTTTGACTTTTGTGATATACACTGCTATTCGGAGGATATCTGCGCTCTAATGTGTTCTGACATGCTCTGCTTGATGATATGCTCTACGAGGTCCACCAATTGCGGTCGCGGCACGTTATATTGCATTAGCCTACGTTTGGTAATGTCAGGTCATGTTATCTTTGGCTTTTGTGCTCTATACTGCTATTCGGATGATCTCTGCGCTCTAATGCGTTCTAGTATGCTCTGCTTGTCTCCACGACTGCTACCAATAGCGGCCGCCGCACGATACGTTGAGTTATGCTACTTTTGGTTAGGGCAGGTTTTGGTAGGTTTGTTTAGGGCATCCTCGACTTTTGCGCCACACGCTGCTATTCTCTGGATTTCTGAGCTCAGCATTGCCCTACTGTACTCTACTCGTCTCAGAGGAGGCGAGCAATAGCGGTCGTGGCACGTTACGTTGAGTTGCGTTACGTTTGGTTAAGTTACGTTTGGCTAAGTTTGGTCTGGAAAGCTTTGACTTTCGTGCTTTGCCCTGATATTCCGTGGATTTCTGTAATCTACTGGGCCCCACTACGATTTTCTATGCTATGGGGAGGCCAGGAGCAGTGGCCTCGTCACGATATGCTGAGTTATGCTACGTTCGGTAAGGTTAGGTTATGTCAGGTTAGGTTAGGATATCTTCGACCATCGTTCTGTACACTTGTATACTGAGGGTTTCTGTGATCTCCTGTGCTCTGCTGTAGTCTGTTTGGCTCTGGGGAGGCCAGGAATAGTGGTCACGGCACGATAGGGCGAAGTACGTTGCGTATGTTTATTTTATGTGTGGCTAGGTTAGGAGAGGGCAGCTTCGTTTTTTGTGCTATACGCTGCAGCACGGTGGACTTCTGCGCTACACTGTGCTCTAGTACTTTCTGCTCGACTCTCGGGAGGCCCGCAATAGTGGTCGCGAGACGTTAGGTTGGGTTAGAGTACGTTTGGCTGTGTTAGGCTACGCTGCGAAAGTCCAGGATAGCTTGGACTTTTGTGCTACACACTGCTATTCTATGGACTTCTACGCTCCACTGTGCGTATCACACTCCGCTTGTGTCTGGGGACGCTAGTAATAGCGAACCCGGTACTTTAGATTGAGTTATGTTTCGTTTGGTTAGGGTATGTTTGGTTGGGATATCTTTGACTTTCGTGGTGTACACTGCTATTCGGCGGATTTCTGTGTTTCACTGTGCTGTGGTATGTTCTGCTTTACCCTAGGGAGGCAAGCATTAGTGGCAGAGGCACGTTAGTTTGTGATTTGTTGCGTTTGGCTGTGTCAGGTTTTGTTAGGATAGGATAGGATAACTATGACGTTTGTGCCATACACTGCTATTCGGTGGATGTCTGCGCTCTACACTCATCTACTGTGCTCTGCTCGACTCTGAAGAGAATAGAAATTGTGGTGTCGGTACGTTAGGCTCAGTTATGCTACGCTTGTTTATGTTACGTTTGGTTACGTTGGGAGATGATAGCTCTGAGTCTTGTGCTATGCTCTGCTATTCGGTGAAATTGTGCGCTCTACTGCGCCCTAACACGTTCTGCTTGGCTCTGGGGAGGCCAGCAATGGTGGTCTTGCTACGTTAGGCTATGTTAGGTTACGTTTGGCCTTATTACGTATGGATATGTTAGGATATGGTAGCTTCGGCTTTTGTGCTATACACTGATATTCGCTGTATTTATACGCTCTATACTGCTCTGTTATACTCTCCTCTACTCAGGGTAGGGTTGTAATAGGTGTCTCGGCACATTAGGTTGAGATACGGTATATTTGTTTATGTTATGTTAGCTTTGGTTAGGACTGGATAGTTCCGACTTTTCTGCTGTACGCTGTTATACCATGGATTTTTGAGCTCTGCTCTCCTCTAGTATGCTCTGCTTGATACTGACGAGGTCAGCAATAGCGGCCTCGGATCGTTAGATTGGGTTTGGCTAAGTTTGGTTAGGTTATGATAGCCTGTGTTATGTCCGCGTAGCTTTGACTTTCGTGGTATACATTGCTATTCGTTGGATTTGTGCGCTCTACTGTGCTCTCGTATGTTCTGTTTGATACTGATGAGGCCAGAAATTATGGTCTCGATATGTTAGGCAGGAGACACGCAATGTCTGGTTAGGCTACGTTTGCTTGTGTTTGGCTTGGATAGCTCCGTGTTTCGTGGTATACACTGTTATTCGGTGGACCTCTGCGCTCTACTGTGCTCCAGTATACTCTGCTCGAATATGCGGAAGACAGTAATTGTGGTCTCGGCACGTTAGGTTCTGTTGCTCTACGTATGTTTATGTTTCGTTGGGTTAGGCTTGGAGTGCGTAGAATTGACTTTTCTGCTATATACCGCTATTCGGTGGATTCCTGCACTCTACAATGCTCCTCTATATTCTGCTCGACGCTCCGGACCACAGCCATAGAGGTCGTGGCACGTCTGGTGGGGTTATGTTACGCTTGGTAAGGTTAGATTAGGCTAAGTTTGGTTAGTATATCTTTGACTTTCGTGCTGTACACAGATTTTCGGCGAATTCCTGCACTCTGCTGTGCTATAACATGTCCTGCTTTGCTCTGGGAAGTCAGAAATGGTGGCCGCGTCACGTTAGGTTTAGATGCGTTACGTATTGTTAGGTTATGTTAGCACGGGTTAGGTTTGGATAGCCTCGACCTGACTGCTATTCACTGCCATTCTATTGATTTCTGCCCTCTGCTCTCATCTAGTGTGCCCTGCTTGGCGTTGGTCAGGCCAAAAATAGTACTCTGGGCACGTTAGACTTTGTTATGTTACGTTTGGCTATGCTCCGTTTGGCTAGGTTGTGATAGGACAGCTCTGACGTTTGTGTTATACACTGCCATTCGGCGGATTTCGGTGATCTTCGTTGCTCTACTATACTCCACACGACTCTGGGAAGCCAGAATTGGCGGTCGCCGCAACATAGGTTGTGCTAATTTACGTTTGCTTAGCTTAGGTCAGGATAGGTTTGGCTAGCGTGGCTCTGACTTTAGTGGTAAACACTGCAGTTCGGTGGATTTCTGCTCTCTGCTCTGCTCTGACATGATGTGCTTGGCTCAGAGGAGGCCAGCGATAGGTGTCTCGTCTCGTTATGTTTAGATATTCTACGTTCGGTAAGGTTTGGCATGGCCGGGTTTGGTAAGGATGGCTCTGACTTTTGCGCTGTACACTGCTATTCGGTGGATATCAGTGGTCTTCTATGCTCTAATATGTTCTGCTTGGTTCCGGGTAGACCACCGATCGAGGCAACCTCTTGTTACGTTTAGTTATTCTGCGTTTGGTTACGTTAGGTTTGGTCAGGTTAGGTTATGTTACCTTTGACTTTAGTGTTATACACAGCTATTTTCCCGCTTCCTGCGATCTTCCGCGCTCTGGTATTTGCTACTTGGCTCTGGCGGAGACAGCAATAGCGGTATCGGCACATTGGATTTAGCTATGCTATGTTCGAATAGTTTATATTTGGTTAGGTCAGTACAGAGTAGCTTTGACTTTTGCGCTATGCACTGCTATTCGGTCGATTTCTGCACCCTACTGTGATCTAATATGTTCTACTTGGCTCTGGGGAGGCAGCAATGGTGGTCTCGTCACGTCAGGATGTGTTAGGCTACGTTTTGTTGCGTTACGCTTGGTCGGTTTGGGATAGGACAGCTATGACTTTTGTGCTCTACACTGCTATTCGGATATTTCCTGCGCTGTTCGTTGCACTGCTATGCTCTACTCGAGTCTGTGGAGGCCTGCAAAGGTTGTCGTGGCACGATAAGTTGTGTTATGTTACGTTTGGTATGGTTATGGTAGGCTTTGTCTAGCTGGGATGGCTGTGCCTTTCGTACTGTGCTCTGCTATTCGGTGGATTCCAGCTCTCTGCTGTGCTCTAATATGCCCTGCGTTTTTGTGGGGATGCCAGAAATAGAGGCCGCGGTGCGTTCGTTTGAGTTACGTTTCGTTTGTGTAGGTTACGATAGCATGTGACAGGTTAGTATAGCTTTGACCTTTCTGCCATACACAGCCATCATTTGACCTCTGCGTTCCACTCTCACCTAATATGGTCTACTTGGAGGTGGGGAGCCCAGCAATAGTGGCCTAGGGACGTTAGGTTGAGTTAGGTTACATTTGGTTATGCTATGCCCTGTTAGGTTAGGCTTGGATACGTTTGACTTTTTTGGTATAAACTGTAATGCGGCGGATTAATGTGCTGTACTTTTCTCTTGTATATTCTGCTTGGCTCTGGAGCGGCAACCAATATTGGTCTCGTCACGCTAGGTATAGCCATGATAAGTTCGGTTCTGATAAGTATGTCTACTTTAGGATAGGGTAGCTATGACTATTGTGCTGTGCACTGCAATCTTATGGACTTCCGCGCTCTGCTCTGCTCCAATATGATCTGCTTGTCTCGGTGGAGGCCAGCAGTAGTGGCCTCAGCACTATAGGTTGAGCTATGCTATGTTCTGTTCGTCTAGGTCAGGTTTGGTCGGGATATCTTTGACTTTTCTGATATAAACAGCAATGCGGTGGCTTTCTGCGCTATGTTGTGCTCTTGTATATTCCGCTTGGCTCCGCGGAAGCCAGCAATATTGGTCTCGGCAAGTTAGGTTGGTTAGGTTACATTTGGTTAGGATAGGTTACCCAGGGTTATGCTATAATATCCTAGACTTTTCCGCTGTTCATTGCCATTCTATGGACTCTTGCTCTCGACAGTCGTCCAATATGTTCTGCTTGACGATAGGGAGACCAGCAACAGTGATCTCGGCTCGTTAGGCTTAGTTAGTTTACGTTTGGTCTGTTTAGTATAATTCGGGTTGGGTCACGATTTCTTTGACTTCTGCGCAATACACCGCTATTCGGTGGGTTGCCGCGCTCCACTGTGCTCTAGTATATTCAACTCGGTTGTAGGGAGGCCAGCAGTAGTGGTCTCCGCACGATGGGCAGAGTTATGCTGCATTCGGTTATGCTACGCTTAGCTAGATTCGGATAGGATGTCTTCGTCTTTTGTGCCACACGCTGCTATTCCGTGGATTACTGCTCTCTACAATGCTCTACTATACTCTCCTCGACTCTCGGGACGCCAGCAATAGCGGCGGTGCCACGTTGGGTAGAGCTTTATACGCCTGTTTAGGTTAGCTTAGGTTAAGTTTGGTCAGGATAGCTTTGAATTTCGTGCCATATACTGCCATTCTATGGACCTCTGCGCGCTACTCACCTCTAATACACCCTGCTTGGCATTGGGGAAGCCAGGGATTTTCGGCTATGTACGTTAGATTGGTATCTGTTACGCTTGGTTGGGATATGTTGAGTCAGGTTAGGTTAGGGTGTCTCTTACTTTTTTGCAATACACTGCTATTCGGACGATATCAGCGCTCTGCATTGCTGTACCAGCATCTGCTTTCCTCTGGGCAGGCCAGAAATGGTGATCGTGCCACGTATGTTTGAGTTAGGTTGCAATTGCTTAGGTTCGGTTGGGTTAAGTTTGGTAAGAATGTCTTTGACTCTTGTGCTATACACTGCTATTCGGTGCATTTCTGCGCTCTACTATTCTCCAGTATGCTCTTCATGGCACTGGGGATGCCGGTAATAGTCGTCTCGGCATGATAGGCTGAGATAGGGTATGCTTGGTTAGGTTTGGGTGGCTTCGATTTCTCTGATACACACTGCGATTCTATGAATTCCTGCGCTCTACTCACCTCTATTATGCCCCGCTTTGCTCTGCGGTGGCCAGCAATACTGGTCGCGGCATGTTAGGTTGAGTTAGATTGCGTCTGGGTAGGTAAGGGTTGGTTGGGTTATGTTAGGATGGCTGTCGCTCATGTGCTCTACACAGATGCCCTATGGGCTTCTGTCCTCTACTGCGCTTTATCAATCTCTGCTTGTCCTTGTGGAAGCCGGCAACAAAGTTCGCTGCACGTTAGTCTAAGTTATTCTGCGTTTGCTTATTCTAAGTTAGGCCTGGATTGGTTAGGCTATCTTTGACTTTTGTACTGTTCACTGCATTTCGGTGGACTTCGGCGCTCTGCTGTGCCCTAGTAAGTTCAGCTTGTCTCTGGGGAGGCCAGCAATCGGGGCCTCGACACGTTAGGAATGGTTAGGTTACGATTGGTTGCGTTTCGTTTGGCTAATTTGGGATAGGACGGCATTGACCTTGGCGCTGTAAACTTCTACTCGGCCGATACCTGTGCACTGCATTGGTCTACTAGCATTTGCATGAATCTGGTGAGGCAAGCAGTAGCGGTCGCGAAACGTTTGTTTGTGATACGTTACGTTCTGTTATGTTCGGTAAGGTTAAGTTTGGACAGGATGTCTTTGACTTTTATGCTTTTCACGGCTATTCGTTCGATATCTGCGCTGTGCATTGCTGTAATGTCTTCCGCCTTCCACTGGGGAGGCCAGCAATGATGGTCGTGGCACGTACGTTAGAGTTACGTTACTTCTGGATAGGTTAGGTTACGTTAAGTTTAGCTAGAATGTCTTTGACTTTTGTGCTATACACTGCCATTCGGTGAATATCTGCGCTGCACTGTGCTCTAGCATATTCTGCTTGGCTATGGGGAGGTCAGGAGTATTGGTCTCGACACTTTAGTTTGAGGTGTGCTACGATTGGATGGGTTAAGTTAGTTTGGGTTAGGTTACGATATTTCTGACAGTTGCGCTATACGCTGCAATTTGGAGGCTTTCTGCACTCTACTGTGCTCCAGTGCATTCTGCTGTGCTCTGGGGATGCGAGCAACTGTGGCCTCGGCACGTTAGGATGAGTTAAGCTGCGCACGGATATGTTACGCCTTGCTATGCTAGGATAGGATAGCTTCGACTATTGTGCTAAGCACTGCAATTCTATTGGTTTCTGTGTTCTACTCCCCTTTGATGTGTCCTACTTGGCTCTGGAGAGGGCTGCAGTAGTGATCTCGGAAAATTAGGCTGCGTCATCTTACGATTGGTTTCGTAACGTTGGGCCTGGTTAGGACAGGATTGTTTCGACTTTTGCGCTGTACACTGCTATTCGATCGATGTCTGCGCTATGCGTTGCTCTACTAGCAGCCGCTTGTCTCGGGGGAGGGGCAGAAATAGTGGCCATGGCATGTTTGGTTGGGTCGGGTTAGGTTACGTTTGGCAAGGTAAGGATAGGTCAGATTTGTCCAGGATGGCTGTGACATTTGTGCCATACACTGGAATGCGGTGGACTGCTGCGCTCTACTGCGCTCTAATATGCACTCCTCGGCTCTGGGGAGGACAGCTATAGTAGTTTAGGCACGTTATATTTAGTTATGTTACTTTCACTTATGCTACGATTGGTTAAGTTACGATAGGACAGCATAGACTTCTGTGCTATACACTGCACTTCGGTGGGTTCCCGGGCTCCACATTGCCCAACTGTACTCTGCTCGGCTCCCGTGATGCCAGCAATTGCGGTCGCTGCACGTTAGAATGAGTTACAACACGTTCGGCTTCTTTGGGTTACGTTGCGTTAAGTTAAGATAGCTACAACTTTTGTGCTATGCACTTCTATTCCTTGGATTTCTGTGCCCTACTGTGACCTAATATGTTCTGCCCTAAGATGTGTTACGCTTGACTTGGCTAGGATAGGAAAGGTTCGGTTAGGATAGCTTAGACTTTTGTTCTAAACACTGCTGTTCGGTTGATGTCAGCCCTCTGCATTGCTCTACTAGCATCTGCTTGTATCTGCGGAGCTCAGTAATAGCGGTCGTGGCACGTTTGATTTGGTTATGTTACGTTCGGTTAGGATAGGTTAGATTCAGTTAGGTTAGGATGGCTACTTTGTGCTATGCACTGCAAATCGGTGAATCTCCTTGGTCTACTAAGCTCTAGTATGTTCTGCTTGCCCCTGGGATGGCACCAATATTGTCATGGTCACGTTAGGTTGAGTTATAATACGAATGGTTATGCCTCGTTTGGTAGGTTAGGATAGGAAGTTATTGACATTTATGCTATACACTGCTGCTCGTTGGATTTCAGCGATCAAAGTTCTCCTATACAAACGTAACCAAGCGTGGGATAACCAATCTTAGAATAACACAATCTAACGCGCCGTGGCCACCATTCCTAGCCTCTCCAGATCAAAGCAGAGAACATTCGATCTCAGCAGAGCGCAGAAACCCACCGAATACCATTGTATAGCACAAAAATGAAAGACATCCTTCTCAACCTCACCAAACGTAACGTAACCAATCGCAACGTAGCTCAGACAAACGTGCCATGAGCACAACTGCTGGCCTCCCTATAGCCAAGCAGAATATACTAGAGCACAGTAGAGCGCAGAAATCCGCCGAATAGCATTGTATAGCACAAACGTCGTAGCTATCCTAACTAAACTTTACCTACCATGGCCAAACCAAACGAAACCCAGCCCAACGGAACGTGCCACGACCACTATTGCTGGCCTCCACAGGGACAAGCTGAGGCTAGTAGAGCATTGCGGAGCGCAGATGTCCACAGAATAGTAATGTATACGACAAAAGTCGAAGCTATCCTAACCAAACATAGCCTAACCAATACAAGCCGAACGTAACGTAACCCAACTTTACGCGCCGAGGCAACTATTGCTTGCCTCGCCAGAGCCAAGCAGAACGTATAAGAGCACAGCAGAGCGCAGAAATCGCCCGTATATCGGAGTGGAGCACAAAATACAGAGCTATCCTATCCTAACCAATCAAATCCTAACATTTCCAAACGTAGCATGACACTTCCTATCGCGCCACAACCACCATTGCTGGCTTTCCCAGAGGGAGGCACGGTATCCTATAGCCAAGAGGAGCGCAGAAGACCACCAAATGGCAATGTATATGGCAAAAGTCGAAAATACCCTACAGTAATCTTACCAAACGTAACGAAGACATACATAACATAACTCAACTTAACGCACAGCTGACACAATTTCTGGCCTACCCAGAGCAAGGCAGAGAAGATTAGATTACAGTGGGACGTAGAGATCCACCGAACAGCAGTGCATAGCAGAAAAGTGATAGATACATTAACCAAACCTAACCTAGCATACCTATACAAAACATAACATATCTAAACAGAACGCGCAGGGGCCACTATTGCTGCTCTCCCCAGAAATGGGTATATCAGACTAGATCACGGTAGAGCGCAGAAACCCACCGAATTGCAGTGCATAGCACAAAAGTTGGAGCTACCCTAACCAAATTTATCCTAACCTAACCCAGTCAAACGTAACCCACCTCGAAATAACGTGCCGAGAATGTTATTGCTGGCATTCGCAGTGCGAAGCTCAACATATTAGAGCAAAGTAGAGCGCTGAAATCCACCGAATAGCAGTGTATTGGTCAAGACTCAAAGATATCCTAACCTAGCCTGACCTAACCCAACCTAATCAAACGTAGAATATCTATCCCTAACGAGCCGAGACCGCAATTCCTGGCCTCCCCAGTGCCAAACAGAGCATGTTAGATCACAGTAGACCACAGAAATACACCGAATAGTGTTGTATGACACAAAAGTCAATGGCATCCTAGCCAAACGCAACCTAACGTAACCTAACCGGACGAAACATATTTCAACCTATCGCGCCGCGGCCACTATTTCTACCCTCCCCAGATTCATGCAGAGAATAGTAGACTACAGTAGAGCTCAGGATTCCACGGAATAACTCTGTACAACGCGAGACACTGTGCTATCCAAACTTAACCCAATCTAGCATAACCGAGCCGAACGTAGCATAACACAACCTAACGTGCCGAGTCCAGCACTACAGGCATTCACTGAGTCGAGCAGAGTACAGTAGAGCTATGTAGATCGTACAAATCAGCCGAATAGCAGTGTATAGCGCTCTAGTCAAATCTATGCTGTCGTAACCCATTCAAACCTTATATAGGCAAACGTAACATAGCATAAACAAACGCGCCGAGACTGCCATTCCGGGCGTCCCCAGAGTCACGCAAAGAATGCTACAGCGCAGTAGAGTGTAGAAATTGAACGCATTGCTGTGTGTAGAGCAAAAGTCAAAAATGCAGAGCGCAGAAATACACCGAATAGCAGTATATAGCACAATAGCCAATGCTATCCTCTCCTACACTAACCAAACGTAACATAACAATACGCGACGTACCACAGCGTAACCTGCCGTGACAACTACGTCTGACCTCCGTATAGCCAAGATGAATATACTTGAGTTCAGTAGAGCGCAGGAGTCTACCCTATAACAGTATACAGCACAAAAGACATAGCCAACCTAACCAAACGTATACTAACCTAACCAAACCAAACGTAACCTAACGCAACCTAACGTGGGTCGATGACTATTGCTGACGTACACAGTGTCGAGCAGAGTGCAGTATAGCACAGTAGTGCGAAGAAATCCAACGAATAGCAGTGTACAGCACAAAAGTCGAAGCTCTCCTAACCCAACCCAACCATACCCAAACTAACCAAACTTAATCTAACACATCCTAACGTGTCGCGAACAATACTGTTGGCCTATAAAGAGCCAAGCAGAGCATAATATAGGAGAGTAGATCGCAGGAATCCATAGAATCGCAGTGTATAACAGAAAAGTCGAAGATGCACAAACCTAACCATAGCTAGCATAACATAGCCGAACGTAGCGTATCTCAACCAAACTAGGCGAGACAACCATTTCTGGTATCCACAGAGCCAAGCAGAACACACCAGAGGGCGGTAGAGTTCTGAAGTCCACCGAACAGCACCGTATAACACAAAAGTCAATGCTGTCCTGGCATAACCTAGCCAAACATAGCATAACCGAAGGTAACATGAATCAACCCAGCGTGCAGCGGCCACTGTTTCTGGCATCCACAGTGCCAAGCGGAACACACCGGAGCACAGTAGAACGCACGAATCCAAGGAAGAGCAGTGTATACCACGAAACTCAAAGCTATTGGAACCTAACCCAAACAAATATAACCTAACCAAACGCAGACTGACTCTACCTAACGTGCCGAGACCACTATTGCTGGCATCCTCGGTGCCAAGCAGAATACAGTAGAGCACAGTAGATCACAGAAACCCACAGTATACAAGTGTATAGCACGACGGTCGAAGATATCCTACCCTAACCTGACCCAGCCTAACCAAACCGAACGTAGCATAACTCAACATGACGTGCCACGACCACTGATCCTGGTTACTCCATAGACTAGCAGAATATAGCAGAGCACAGCAGAGGACAGAGATCCACCGAATAGCGGTGTACAGCACGAAACTCAAAGCTACCCTAACCAAACTTAGCCTAAGCTAGCCTAACCAAACGCGACCTAACTAAACCTGGTGTGCCACGACAAATATTGTTCTCTTCACCTGAGTCGAGCAGGACATAGTAGAGCAATGTTGAGCGCAGAAATCCACAGGATAGCTTCTAAGAGCGCTACAGTCGAGGATGCCCTTACCAAACCTGGCATAACCTAACATTATCGAACGTAGCATATCTCGACATAACTTGCAGCGGCCACTGCGCCTGGGCTTCCCATGTACAACGAGAATGTGGTAGAACACAGTAGACCACAGAAATACAACGAATAGGAGTGTGTAGGACGAAAGCCAAATCTATATTGACCAAACTTAGCCTAACCTGGCCTAACTGAACGTAACCTAACTAAAACTGACGTGCCGCGAACGCAATTGCCCGCCTCCCCATGGTCGAGCAGAATATTGTGTAGAAATGTGGAGAGCAGGAATCCACCGAATAGCAGTGTATGTTACAACAGTCGTGGATACCCTAAAATAACCTGGCCTAACCTAACAAAAACAAACGTAGCATAACTCAACGGAGCGTGCGGCGACCACAGCTGCGGGAATCCCCAGAGCCTAGCACTATACGGCAG
Organism: Eufriesea mexicana; assembly: GCF_001483705.2. Lineage (NCBI taxonomy): Eukaryota > Metazoa > Arthropoda > Insecta > Hymenoptera > Apidae > Eufriesea > Eufriesea mexicana. The sequence continues at coordinate 315,784 of NW_016908948.1, forward strand.
AGCACAGCAGATCACAGGAACACGCCGAATAGTAGTGTACAGCACGAAAGTCGAAGCAATCCTAACCAAATATATCCTAACAGAACATAATCGAACGTAGCCCAACCAAACATCATGTGCCGCGACCACTATTGCTGGCTTCACCATACCCAAGCAGGAAATATTGGAACGCATTAGAGCGCAGTTATCCGCGAATAGCAGTGTATAGCGCAAAAGTCTAATCTATCCTATCCTAACCTAACCAAACGTAACAAACGCAAGCGTAATGCAACTCAACTCAACGTGCCGATGCCACTACTGCTGGCCTCCCCAGTGTCGAGCAGAATATACTACAGCACAGAAGGCCGCGGGAATCCACCGCGTTGCAGTGAACAGCACAAAAGCTGTAGACATCCTAGTTTAACCTGACATAATCTAACCTAACCGAACGCAGCATAGCCAAACGTGACGAGGAGCGACCACTGCTCCTGGCCTCCCCGGAGCAAAGCAGAATGTAGTTGAGCACGGTAAACCACAGAAATCAAACGAGTAACATTGTATAGCACGAAAGTCAAACTACCATAACCAAACTTAGCCTAACATACCGAACCAAACGTATCAAACCTCAACCTAACGCACCGCGACGGCAATTGCTCGCCTCCCGAGGGCCGAGCAGAGTATAATAGAGCAACGTAGAGTGCAGAAATCAACCGTACAGCAGTGTCCAGCCCAAACGTGGGGGGAAACATAACCAAGCCTTCCTAACCTGTCCCAACGTACCGAAACCGAACTCAAGCTAACGCGCCTAGACGAGCAATACTGGCCACACCAGAGCCTAGAAGGATATATTACAGCACAGTAGAGGGCAAAAGTCCACCAAACAGCAGAGTATGGCACGAAAGTCGAATAAATTCTACCCTAACTTCACCAAACGTAACATAAGCAAACGTAGCTAGACTCACACTAAATTGCCGACAGCACTAGTGCTGGCCTCCACAGAGCCAAGCAGAAAGTACTTGGGCACAGTATAGCGCAGGGTTCCACCGCACTGCAGTGAATAGCACAAAACTCGTGGATAAGCTTGCATAACCTGACCGAAACTACCTTAAACAAACGTAGCATAACTCAATGTAACCTGCCGCTATCGCTATTGCTCGCCTCCCCAGAGGCGGGCAGATAATTGTAGTGCAATGTAGAGCGCAGGAATCCAACGAATAGCGGCTTGCAGCACAAAAGTCGAGGATAATCTATCCTAACCAGGCATACCCTAATCTAACCGAACTTAGCATAACTCAACAAAACGTGCCGCGACCGCTATTGATGGCTTCCGCAGTGATAAGCAGAGCACTTTAGAGCACATTAGAGCGCAGCAATCCACCCAATAGCAGTGTAAGGCACATAAGACAAGGATGTTCGTACCTAGCCTGACCTAACGCAACCTAACCAAACGTAGTATAACTCAACATTAAGCTCCGCCACCGCAATTGATGAACTTCGTATAGCCACGCAGAGCATATTAGATTACATTAGATCGCAGAGAGCCGCCGAGTAGCAGTGTAAAGCACAAAAGTCCCAGTAGCATATCCTAGCGTATCCAAACGTAACATAACCAAACGTAACCTAACTCAACCTAACATGACTAGAACACTGATGCTGGCGGCTAGAGAGGCAAGCCGTATTTAGTAGGGAGCAGTAGTGCACAGAAATCCGCCGCATTGCAGTGAATAGCACCAATGTCGAAGGCAACCTAAACCAACGTGGGCTCAGCTAACTTAACAGAACGTAGCATGACTTAACCTAACGTACCGCGAACACTGCTCCTGTCCGCTCCAGAGCAAAGCAGATCATACTAGAGGACGTCAGAGCGCAGAAATCGGTATAATCGCAGTGTATAGCATAAAAGTCATTTCTACCCATGCCTAACCTAGACAAACGTGGCCTAGCCAAACGTAGCCTGCCACAGCATAACGTGCTGCGACCTCTACTTGGTGCCTACCCAGGCCAAGCAGAATGTAGTAGATCAAAGTCGCGCGCAGAAATCCATCGAATAGCAGATTATAGCACGAAAGTCGGTGACACCCTTATCGAAACGAAGCAAACCTAAACTAACCAAACGCAATGCAAACCAACCTAACTTGCCGGGATCAATAATGCTGGCATTCCGAGATCCAAGCAGAAAATATTAGACCGCAGCGGAGCGCAGAAATGCGCGCATAGCAGTGTATAGCACAAATGACTATACTATCGCATCCTAATCTCCTGAAACGTAACATAGCCGAACGTACCTTAACCCAACCTATCGTGCCGAGCCGACTGTTACTGACCACTGCAGAGCCAAGCAAAGCATATTACAGCACATTAGAGCGTAGAAAGCCTCCGAAGAGCTGTGTATAGCACAAAGGTTGAAGTAGTCTTTCCAAACCTAGCCAAACGTAACATATGCAAACGTAACCTAACTCAACCAAACACGTCGAAACAACCATTGCTGGCCTTCACAGAGGCAAGCAGAGTGTACCAGAGAACAATAGTGCGCAGATATCCACTGCATTGCAGTGTATGACAAAAGAGTCAAAGAGAACCAAACCATATATGACCTAACCTATCGTAACCATTCGTAGCCCAGCTCAACATATCGTGCCGAAACCACCATTGTGGCCTCACCAGAGCCGAGTGGAACACACTAGGGCACGCTAGAACTCTGAAAACCTCCGAATAGCAGTGCATAGCACAAAAGACATTGCTATCGTTCCCTAATGTATACACCCTTAGAATAACCAAACTTAACATAATTAAACATAACATACCGCTGCCACTATTGCTGCCCTCCCCAGAGTCGAGAAGAACGTGTTAGAGGGCAGTATAGCGCAGAAATCATAGAATCGCTGTGAACAGCACAAAAGTCATTGCCAATCGAACCTAACCCATGTTAACATAACTTAATCAAACGTAGACTAACTGAACAAAACGTGCCACGAACATAATTTCTGGCCTCCCCCGGGCCAAGGAGAATATAGTGCAGCACTGCCGAGCGCCGAAATCCCCCGAAAAGCAGTGTATAGCACGAAAGTCAAAGCTATCCTTACCGATATTGACCTGACCTAACGTAACGAGACGTAACCTAGCTCAACCTAACGTGCCAAGAACAATACTGCTGGCATTCTCAGTGCCAAGCAGGATATAGTAGAGCAGAGTAGAGCGCAGAAGTATTCCGAATAGTAGTGTATAGCACTAGAGTAAGAGGTAGCCTGACCATGGTTAACCAAACCTAACCTAACCAAAAATAACGTAACTCGACCTAACGAACCGCGACAGCTATCGCTGGCATCAAAAGATCCAGACAGAAAACACTGGAGCACTGCAGAGCGCAAATATCCGCCACATTGCAGTGTACAGCACAAAGGTCATAGATGTCATATCCCAATATGACCAATCGTTACACAGCCAAAGGTTACCTATCTGAACATAACGTCCCGCGACCGCTATTTCTGGACTTCCCATGGACAAGCGGGATATGCTAGAGGACAGTAGAGGGCTGGAATCCACCCCATTGCAGTGTACATCACAAAGGCCAAATGCATCCTGACCTAACACGGCCAAACCTAACCACATCAAACGTAGCCTTACACATAATAACATGTTGCGACAGCAATTGATGGCATCCGTGGAGACAAGCAAATCATATTAGAGCACGCTAGAAGGCATAAATCCACAGTATCGCAGTGTGCAGCGCAAAAGCCTAAGTCAACCAGACCGAACATAACCTAACCTAACCTAGCCAAAGATAAACTGACTCGAACTGGCGTGCCGGGACCACTATTGCTGTCCTCCCCAGGTTCAAGCAGAAAATATTAGAATGCAGCAGACCGCAGAAACCCGTGAGTAGCAGTTTATAGCACAAAAGTCTAAACTGTCCTATCCTAACCTCACCAAACGTAACATGAAGGAGCGTAAGGTAACCCAACCTAACGAGCCGGGACCACTATTGCTGTCCTCCGCGGAGCCAAGCAGAATATACTAGAGCACAGTAGAGCGTAAAAACGGGCTGCATTTCAGTGTATAGCGCAGAAGTCAAAGATATCCATTCCTAACACAAAATAGCCTAACACAACCAAACCTAACCTATCTCAACCTAACCTGCAGCGACCACAATTGCTGGCCTTCCCAGAGTCAAGCCGCGTAAAATAGTGGTGCGTAGAGCGCCGAAATCCACCGAACAGCAGTGTATGTCACAAAAGTCGTAGTTATCCTATCCTAACCTAACCAAACGTAACATAAACGAACGCAACCAAATACAACCTATCGTGCCGAGACCACTATTGCCGGCCTCCGCCTCGACAAGCAGAACATATTAGAGGAGAGTACAACGCAGAAGCCCTTATAATGGCATTGCATTGCAGAAAAGTCAGATCTATCGTCTCCAATCAAACAAACGTAGCATAATCAAACGTAAGGTATCACAACCTAACGTACCGAGGCCACTATTTCTGGCCTCCGCAGAGGCAAACTAAACATACCGGAGAAAAGTAGAGTGTGGAAATGGAATGCGTTTCAGAGTAAAGCGCTAAAGTCATAGCTTACCTAGCCTAACCCAATGTAGCCTAACACAACGGAACGTAATTTAACCAAACCTTACAATCCGCTACCAGTATTGATGTCCTCCACAGAGACGAGCAGGACATAACAGAGGAGAGTGGAGCGCAGAAATCCGCAGAATCGCAGTGTATAGCGGAAAGTCGAAGCTACTCAAACTACGCCAAAGCCAACATTACCAAACCAAACGTAGCATATATCAACATAACGAGCCGTGGCCTCACTTTCTGGCCTCCACAAAACGAAGCAGAATATACCAGAGCACGGTAGAGAGCTGAAATTAACCACATTGCAGTGTATAGCACAAAAGTGGAAGATAAACTAACCTAACTTGTCCTAACCTAACCTATCTAAACATAGTGTGTGTCAACATAGTGTGACGAGACCGATATTGTTGGCATCGCCAGAGACAAGCAGAACATGTTAGAGCAGAGTAGAAGTCAGAACTCCTCCGAATAGCATTGTATAGCACAAGAGTCGAAGATACCATAACCTAACCTAACCTAACATAACCTAACCTAACCTAACCTATCTAAACTTAACCTAACCTAACCAAACCAAACGTACTGTAACTCAATCTGACGTGCCACGAACACTATTCCTCGACTACCAAGATTCGAGCAGAGCATAGTAGAGCAATGTAGAGCGCAGTAATCCACCGAATAGCAGTGTATGGCTCTAAAGTCAATGAAATCCTAACCGAACCTTCCCAACCTAACCTAACGAAACGTTCCCGAACTCTGCCTAGCGTGCCGAGACCCCCATTCCATGCAGCCACAGAGATATGCAGAACATTTTAGAGCGCATTAGAACACAGAAATCCGCCGAATGACAGTACATAGCGCAAAGGTGAATGTAGCCAGTCCTGGCATAGCCAAACGTAACATATGCAAACGTAACCTATCCCAACCTGACAAGGCGAGACAGTAGTTGCTGGCCTCCAGAGACACAAGCAGAATGCGCTAGAGCACAGTAGTGCGCAGAATTCCACCGCGCTGCAGTGGCGGGCAGAGTGGTCGATGGTATACTAACCTAACCTGTCCCAACTTAACATAAGAAAACGTTACCTAGTTCAACCTGACGTGCCGAGAGCACTATAGCTGGCCTCCCCAGGAAGCACTAGAACACAGTGGAGCGCAGAATTCTGCGAAGAGCAGTGTACAGCGAAAATTCCGAACTTTCCTCTCCTAACCTCACAAAACGTAGCACAGCCGGAGGTAGCACAGCTCAACCTAACGTTCCGGGACTATATTGCTGGCCTCCACAGAGCCAAGCAGAATATACTACAGCACATCAGCGCGCAGAAATCCACATCGTTTCAGCGTGTAGCGAGAAAGTCGAAGATAGCCAAAGCCTACCTGACCCAATCTAACCTAACCAATCTTAGCGCAACTCGACGTAACGCGCCGAGGCCACTATTGCTGCCCTCCCGAGAGCCAAGCAGGATACAGCAGAGCACAGTCGAGCGCAGAAATCCACGGAATACTCGTGTATAACACAAGAGTCAAAGGCATTCTAACCAAACGTTCCCTAATCTAAGCTAACGAAACGTAACCTAACCCAACCTAACTTGCGGCAACCAGTGCTGCTGGACTCCAGAGATTCGAGCAGAGTATGGTAGAGCAACGTATAGCGCTGGGATCAACTGCATAGCCGTGTATAGCACATAAGTCGGAGCCATCCAAACCAAGCTCAACTCAACGTAACCTAGCCGAACGTAACCTATCTCAACATAACGTGCCGAAGCCACTATTTGTAGTCTCCCCAGAGCCAAGCTGAAAACATTAGATAGATGGAGGTCGCAGTGGTCAACATAATAGCAGTCTATAGCACTAAAGTTGAAGCAATCCTCTCCTAACATAACCAATAGTAACATAACCGAGAGTATCATAGCTAAAGATAACGTGCCGTGACCCCTGTTGCTGGCCAAAGTAGAGACAAGCAGGCCGTGCCAGAGCAGAGTACAGCGCAGACATCTACCGCATGGCAGTGTACGCCACAGAAGTTAGAGCTAGCCTAACCAAACTTTGCCTAAACCCACCTAACCGAACGTTACCTGACACAACATAACGAGGCGAGACAGCAATTCCTCGCATTCCCAGAGCCAAGCTGAGAACGCTAGGGCTCTGCGGCGCACAGATATCCACCCAATAGCGGAGAATGGCTCTAAAGTCGACGCTATCCTCTCCTCGCCCAACCAAACGTAACGTAACCAACCGTAACCCTACTCAGCCTGTCGCGCCCTGATCACTGTTACTGACCTCCACAAAGCCCAGCAGATTACGTTAGTTGCTAGTGGAACGCAGAAGACCACATAGCCACGGTGTATATCGGAAAAGTGGAAGCTACACAATCCTAATCCAGACCATCAGAACATAACAGACATAGCCTAACTCAACCTAGCGAGCCCTCACCCTGGCCAAGCAGGACATGCTAGGGAACAGTACAGCGCAGACATACACCGAATAGCAGTGTACGGCTTTGAAGTTAAAACTATCCTGTCCAAACTTAGCCTAACACAACATAACCGAACGTAACGTGACACAACATGACGTGCCGAGGCCACTATTGCTGACCTTCCCAGAGCCAAGCTAAAGACATTAGAGAACTGTAGCGCTCAAAAATCATCATAACAGCAGACTACAGCACTAAAGTTGAAGCTATCCTCTGCTAACATAACCAATCGTAAAATAACCGAACGAAAAGTAATTGAACCTAATGTTCCGGGACCACTATTGCTGGCCGCCCCACAGGCAACCAGACCATGTTAGTGGAAGGTAGACCCCCGAAAACCATATTATCGCAGTGTACATCAGAAAGGTCAAAGCTACCCAGAGCAAACCGAAGCCAACAGAACATAACCAAACATAGCCATACTAGAGCTCACGTGCCGAGATCGCAATTGCTGCCGTCCCCGGTGCTAAGCAGGACATTCTAGAGTACTGTGCAGCGCAGAAATCCGCGAATAGAAGTGTACGGCACAAAAGCTAAACCTATTCTGACAAAACATAGCCAAACCCAACCTAACCGAACGTAACTTGATCCACATAACGTGCCGAGGCAACCATTGCTGGCCTTCCCAGAGCCAAGCTGAAAGCATTAGAGCACAGTGGAGAGCAGAACTCCACCGAACAGCAGTGTGTAGCATAAAAGTTGAATATATTCTAACCAAACCTAGCCTAACACAACATAGCCGAACGTAATCTGACACAACATCGCGAACCGAGGCCACTATTGCTGGCCGCCCCAGAGCCAAGCTGAAAACATTAGAGGACAGTAGTGCGCAAGAATCAACATAAAAGCATGCTAAAGCACTAAAGTTGAAGGTATCCTCTCCTAACATAACCAATCGTAACATAGCCGAACGTAGAGCAATTCAACCCAACGTGCCGGGACCACTATTGTTGGCCTACCCAGGGGTAGCTAGAACACGTTAGTGTAGAGTAGAACTCAGAAATCCATAGAATCGGAGTGCAGATCAAAAAAGTCATGGCTACCAGAACCTAACCCGAACCAACAGAACATAACCAAAGGTAGCCTAGCTCAACCTGACGTGCCGTGACCGTTAATGCTGCCCTCCACACAGACCAGCAGAGCATAGTAGTGGAGGGTAGAACGCAGAAGTCCATATATTCTCAGTTTATATCAGAAAAGTGATAGATACCCTATCCCAACCCAAACCATCAGAACACAGCCGAACATAGACAAACTCAACCTAACATGCCGAGACCCCCATTGCTGCCGCCTGCAGAGCCAAGCAGGGCATAGTAGAGGACACTAGAGCGCAGAAAGCCAACGAGTAGCTGTGTACAGCACAAAAGATGTAGCTCTCCTAACCAAACTTTGCCAAATCCCACCTAACCGAACGTTACGTGTCTCAGCGTAACACGCCGAGACCATCATTGCTTGCCTTCCCAGATCCAAGCAGAAGGAATTAGAGCACTCTATGTCGCAAGAATCCACCTAATAGCAGACTATAGCGCTAAAGTCAGAGCTATACTCTCCTAACGTAGCCAATAGTAACCTAACCGAGCGTAACCTAACTCAAACTAACGTGCCGCGACCGCTATTGCTGGCCACCGCAGAGCCAGGCAGAGCACATTAGTAGAGAGTAGAACGCAAAAATCCATAGAATCGCAGTGCATATCGGAGAAGTCGGAGATACATAAGCCTAACTCAAACCAACAGAACTTAAACAAACATAGCCTAACGTAAACTATCGTGCCGATGCCGCTATTGCTGCCGGCCGCGAAGCCAAGCAAGACATACTAGACCACGGCAGAGCGCAGATGTCCACCGAATAGCAGTGCACAACACAAAGGGTAAAGCTATCCCAACCAAGCTTTGCCTAACCCAGCCTATCCACCGGAAAGCAGTGTGAAGCGCAAAAGCCCAAGCTATCACCTCCTAACAAAGCCTAACCTAATATAACCTTACGCTACATAACGCAACCTAAAGTACCGCGAACACGATTACTGGCATCCTCAGAGCCAAGCACAACATACTAGTGGAGAATAGGATGCAGAAATCCATAGAATGCCAGTACAAATCGGAAAAGTCTAAGCTACCCGTGCATAACCCAAACAAACAGGACATAACCAAACGTAGCATAACTCACCGTAACGTGGCGCGACCACAATTGCTGGACTCCCCATGACCAAGTGGAATGTAGTACAGCGCAGTATATCGTAGAAGCTCCGCAGTAGTAGGTCGTCTCTATCCAAGCCTAACCCAAACCGACGCAACGTAGCCAAACGTAGCCTAACTCAGTATAACGGCTCGGGTCCACTGTTACTGGGCTCCCCAGAGTCGAGGAGATTATAGTAGAGCAACGTAAGGCGTAGAAGCTAACCAAATAGCAGTGTATAGCTCAAAATTCCAAGTTGCCCTCTCCAACCTATCCAAACGTAAAATAACCAAACGCAACCGAAGTTAAACGAAAGTGCAGAGGAAACTATTTCTGGCCCCCCAAAGCCAAGCAGAATATACTAGAGCAGAGTAAAGCGCAGAAACCCAACAATCAGCAATGGGTTGGACAAAAGTGAAATATATCCTAACCTAACCTAACCAAAGTTGACCCAAACGAACGTAGAATATCTAAACCTAACGAGCGGAGAATACTACTGCTGGTCTCCCCAGAGACAAGCGGGCCATACTAGTGCACAGTAAAGCGCAGAAATTCCACGACTGGCAGTGTATAGCACAGAAGTTGGAGCAATCCTTACCAAACGTAACCTAACCTGACATAACCAAACGTTACCTAACTCAACCAGTCGTGCTGCGACCGCAATTGTTGGCCTTCACAAGGCCATGCAGAGCATGGGAGAGTAGGACGAAGAAATCAGTATAATCGCAGTGTACAGCAGAAAATTCAAAGGCATCCAAGCTTCACACAAACTAACGTAACCTAACCTTTCGTAGAAAGGCCCAACGTAACGTGCCGCGACAACTATTGCTGTCCTCACCAGAGTTTAGCAGATTAGAGTAGAACACAGTGGAGTAGAGGGATCCACCCAATATCTGTGTATAGCGTGAATGTCGAAGCTATCCTCACCAAACTAACTCATTCTAACATGCCACGACTGCTATTGCTCGCATCCCGAGAGCCAAGCTGAGTATAGTAGAGCAATGTAAAGCGCAGAATTCCGCCGAAGAGCAGTGCATAGCACAGAAGCCAAAGCTATCCTGTCCTAACATATACAAACGTAATATATCGAAACGCATCTTATCATAACCTAACGCGCCGAGACCATTATCGCTGGCTTCCCCGGAGCCAAGCGGAATGTACAAGGGCACAGTAGGTCGCCGAAATCCACCGAATAGAGGTACGCAGCTTAAGATTCAAAGCAATCCCATCCTAACATTGCCAAACGTAACATAACCAAACGTTACCTGTCTCAAACCAATGTGCCGAGAAGGCTATTGCTGGCTTCCGGAGATTCGAGCAGAGTATAGTAGAGCAATGTAGGGCGCAGAAATCCACCGAATAGCAGAGTATAGCACAAAAGTGGGAGCTACCCTAGCCATACATATCTCAACCTAACCTAGCCGAACGTCACCTACCTCAACAAAACCTGACGAGAATATTATCGCTGGCCTTCTCAGTACAAAGCTGAACACGCTAGAGCACTGTAAAGCACTGAAGTAGCAGTGTACAACGCAAAAGTCGAATCTGTCACCTCCTAAAATGGCCAATCGTAATGTAACCAAACGTAACATAACATATCCTAACGTGCGCGAGCACTATTGCTAGCATCCCAGATTCGAGCAGAGTGTAGTAGAGCACTGTAGAGCGCAGAATTGCACCAAATAATAGTTTATAACACGAATGTCAGAGCTATCCAAGCCTAACACGTACTAACGTGTCCTAACCAAACGTAGCATAACAAAACCTAACGTGCCGAGACCATCATTGCCGTGATACCCGTAGCCAAGCAGAGCAAATTAGAGCTGAGAAGAGCACAGAAATCGACCGGGCAGCGGCATATAGCACAAAAGTCAAAGATATCCTCTCGTATCCTAACCAAACGTAACATATCCAAACCCAACAACACTCAGCCTGTCGTGCCGAGAGCACTACTGCTGGCCTCCCCAAAGCGAAGCAGGACATACAAGGGCACTGTAGAGCGTAGAAATCCAACGGATAGCAGTGTATAGCACAAGCGTAAGTGCCACCTTAACCAAACTTAGCATACCCTGGCCAAACCAAGCGTAACATAACTCTAACGAACGAGCCGCGACCGCTATTGATTGCCTCCACAGAGCGAAGCAGATCATAATAGATCACAGCACAGCGCAGAAGTCGACCTTATAGCCGCGTATAATCCAAAAGTCAGAGCTAACCTGTCCCAACCTGACCATACGTAACGTGTCCAAACGTAACGTAACACATCCAGATATGCTAAGACCACTATTGCCGCCTCGTCAGAGCGAAGTAGAGCATACTAGAGGAGGGTGGAGGGCAGAAGTCCGTAGAATCGCGGCGCATAGCACAATAGTCGAAGATAACTTGTCCTAACATTGCCATACGTGACTTAACCGAACGTAGCTTCACTTAACCTAACGTGCCGTACCACCATTGCTAGCATCCACAGAGCCAAGCCGAATATACTGGAGCACAGTAGATCGCAGTAATCCACCACATTGCAGTGCGTAGCACAAAAGTGGAAGATATCCTAACCCAAACAGCCCTAACCTAACTCAACCGAACGTAGCCTAACTCAACATGATGTGACGAGGTCGGTGTAGCTGGCCTGCCTGAGACAAGCAGAATATATTGGAGCAGATTAGAGCGCGGAAAACCACTATACAGCAGTGTATAGCACAGAAGTCAAAGGTATCCTAACCTAACCAGACCAAACCTGACCTGATCAAACGTAGCCTAAATGAACCTAACTAGCCGAGACCACTATTCGTGGCATCCCTATCGCCAAGCTGAAAATATTAGAGAGTGGGGCGTAGCGGTCCATAGGATGGCAGTGTATAGAAGAAAAGTCAAAGTTATCCTAACATGACCCATACTCACCTAACATGGCCAAACTTAATCTCACGGGAGTTAACGTGCCGAGACTACAATTGCTGCCTCCCCAGAGCCAAGCACAGTATATTAGAGAGCAGAAGAGGCCAGAAGTCCGCCGAATAGCAGCTTATAGCACAAAAGCCAGAGCTATATATTCCTAACCTAACCAAACTTTACGCAGCCAAACGTGATTTGGCACAACCTATCGTGCCAAGGCCACTACTGCTCTCCTCCGCAAAGCCAAGCAGGATTTGCAAGAGTACAGTAGAGCGTAGAAATCGACCGCACTGCAGTGTACAGCACAAAAGTCAAAGATATCCTGACCAAACTTAAACTAACCTAATCTAACGAAACGTAACCATCCAGAATATAACGTGCAAAGGCCACTATTTATGACCACACCAGAGCAAAGCAGAACATATTATTCCACATTAGAACGGAGAAGCCCACTGAATAGCTTTGCAGAGCACAAAAGGCAAAGTAGCATATGCCTAACCTAACCAAACGAATCACAGTCGTACATAACCTATCTCAACCTAACATGACGAGACCACTGTTGCTGGTCTCCACAAAGACAAGCTGAATGTACTTGAGCACAGTATTGCGAAGAAACCCACCTCACTGCAGTACATAGCACGAAAGTCAAACATGTCCTTACATAACCTGACCTTACAGTACCTATCCAAACGTAGTGTGTCTATGCAAAACGTGAAGTGACCGATATTTCTGGTATGCACATATCCAGGCAGAGCACACTAGAACACAATAGAGCGCAGAAATCCATCAAATAGCAGTGAATAGCACAGAAGTTATAGTAGCCTATCCTAACCTAGCCAATCGTAACATACTCAAACGAACCCTAACTCAACCTGATATGACCAGACCACACTTGCTGACATCCACAGAGACAAGCAGAATACGCTAGGGCACAGTAGAGCGCAGAAAACCACCGCATTGTAGTGAATAGCACAAAGGCAGTAGGAACCCTAACCCAACCTGACCTAATCTAACCAAAGCGAACGTAGCATATCTCAACATGACGTGCCGCGACCACGGCCCCTGGCATCCCCCGTAACCAAACAGAATGCAGTAGAGCGCAGTAGATTACTGAATCTGAAGGAACAGCAGTGTAAAGTGCAAAAGTCAAAGTAGCCTATCCTAACCTAATCAAACGTGACACAACCGAACATAGCCTATCTCAAGCTATCATACGAGACAACTAGAGGTGACCTCCACAGAGACATGTTGACTGTACTAGAGCACAGTAGCTCGCAGAAATAATCCGCATTGCAGTGAAGAGCACAAAATTCGAAGATATCCCAACACAACCTGACATAACCGAACCTACGCAAACGAAGCGTAACTCAGCAGAGCGTGCAGCGACCGCTGCTGTCGAAATCTCCAGAGCCAAGCAGAATAAAGCAGAGCACGGTAGATCACAGGAACTCGCCGTTTAAGGGTGTATAGCACGGAAGTCGAAAGCATCATAACCAAACATAACATAACATAACCTAATCAAACGTAGCCTAACTCAAAATAACCTGCCGCGACTATTGCTGGCCTCCACAGCGCCAACCAGAATATTGTAGGGCACAGTCGAGTGCAGAAATCCTTCGAAAAGCATTGTATAGCACGAAAGTCGAAGATACCCTGGTCGAGCTTGACAGAACCTAACCTAACCAGATTAATATAACTCAACCTAACGTGCCGAGACCACAATCGCTGGTGTCCCCGGAGCCATACAGAAAATACAGGAACGCAGTAGAACGCAGAAATCCGCGGATAGCAGTGTACAGCACAAATGTCTGAACTGTCATATCCTAACCTCACCAAACGTAACACGACCGGGCGCAGCATAGCTCAAACTAACGTGCCGAGACCACAATTTCTGGACACCCCATAGTCATCAGAACATGCAAGAACACTCTGGAGCGCAGTAGTCCACCGCATAGCAGTGCATAGCGCAAAAGTCAATGCCATCCTGTCCTAATGTATCCAACATTAACAAAGACAAAAGCTACATAGCACAGCCTGACGTACCTCGAGCACATCTGCTGACATCCACATAGTCGAGTAGAACTTACTAGAGGGCAGTAGGGCGCAGAAGTCCATTGAAACGCAGTGTATGGCGCAAAAGTCATATACATCCACACCAAACCCGGGCTAACGTAACATAACCAAACGTAGTCTGCCTGAACTTAACGTGCCGCGGCCACATTTGTTGGCTTCCCGGGGCCAAGCTGAATGTAGTAGAGCGCAGTCGAACGCAGAAATCCACCGAGCAACAGTGTAGAGCACGAAAGCTAGAGTTACCGTTACCGAACGCAACGCAACCTGAACTAACCAAACGTAACCTAACAACCTAAACTGCCAAGACCAATATTGTTGGCATTCCTAGGGCTAAGCATAGTTCAGTATGCACAGCGCAGGAAACATGCCAAGACCAATATTGTTGGCATTCCAAGGGCTAAGCATAGTTCAGTATGCACAGCGCAGGAAAACCCCGCATAGCAGTGTATAGCACGAAAGTCTGAGTTACCTGGCCGAGCGCAACCTAACTTAACGAAACCAGACGCAAACTATCTCAACCTAACATGTCGAGACAACTATTGCTGGCCTACACGGACCCAAGCAGAAAGTATTAGAACAGAGTACAGCCAAGAAGTCCGCGAATAGGAGATTATGGTGCAAGAATCTAAACAATCCTATCCAAACCTCCCAAACCTAACAGAATCGAACGTGGCCTTGCTCAACCTAACGTGCCGAGACCAGCATTGCTGGCATCCCAAGTGCCAAACAGAAGATACTAGAGCACTGCATAGCGCAGAAATCCTCCGCATTCCAGCGTGCAGAACAAAGGTCGAACATATCCTGGGAGAACATGTCATCACCAAACATTCTCGAACGTAACCTGACTCAACATAACGGGCCGAGATCACTATTGCTGGCCATCCAGATCCAAGCTAAAAATATTGGACCACTCTAGGGCGCAGAAATCGGTCTAACAGCAGAATATAGAACAAGAGACAAAGCTATCCTCTACTTGAGTAACCAATCGTAACATAACTGAACGTAATCTAACTCAAGCTAACGTGCCGGGACCACTATTGCTGGCCGCCGCAGGGCCAAGCAAAATGCATTATTGGCGAGCAAGACGCTTCACTGGAGAGCAGAACGTAGAAATTCATAAAATTGCAGTGCACATTAGAAAAGTCTAAGCTACACAAACCCAACTGAGACCACCGGGACATTACCGAACATAGCATAACTCGAACTGGCGTGGCGAGACCGCTGTTTCTGCCCACGCCAAAGCAAAGCAGGTCATACTAGAGCGCAGTGGATCGCAGAAATCCACCGAATGGCAGTGTACAGCACAAAAGTTAGAGCTATCCAAATCACATATGTCATAAACCAACATAATCGGACGTAACCTTTCTCAACCGAACGTGACGAGGCCATTTTTGCTGGCATTCCCAGAGCCAAGCTGATGATATTGGGGCACTGTGGGGCCCAGAAATCCACCTAATAGTAGACTATGGCACTAAGGTCAAAGCTGTCCTCTCGCAACCTAACCAACCGTAACCTAACCAAACGTAACCAAGCACAACCTAACGTGCCGCGATCACTACTTCTGGCCTACTCAGAGTCAACCGGAGAAGCTGGTGGAAAGTTGAACGCAGAAATCCATACAATCGCAGTGCATATCAGAAGAGTCAAAGGTACCGAAGCCTAACCCAAGCAAGCGGAACATAGCCGAACATAGCCTTAAACAAACTAATGTAGAGGTGGCAACATTTTTGCCCTCCCCAGAGGCAAGCAGGTCATACTAGAGCACAGTAGATCGCAGAAATCCACCGTACAGCAGTGTACAGAACAGTAGATAAAGCTACCCGCACAAAACTCAGCCTAACACAGCTTAACCTTACGCAACCTGACACAGCATAACGCGCCGAGGCCACAGTTGCTGACCTTCCCAGGGCCAAGTTGAAAATACTAGAGCACTGTAGGGCTCAGGACTCCACTTAATTACAGAAGACAAAACTAAAGTCGTAGCAACCCTCTCCTATCCAAACCAAACGTAGCATAACCAAACGTAACCTTACTAAACATGACGTGCCGCGACCACTATGGCTGGCCACCCGACCGCCAAGTGAAATACATTAGTGGAGAGTAGAACGCAGTGATCCATATAATAGCAGTGTTTATCGAGAAAGACAAAGCTATTCACACCTAACCAAAACAAGCGGAACATAGAGGAACATAGCCTATCACAGACCAACGTGCCGAGACCGTTACTGCTGCCCTCCCCAGAGCCAAGCAGGACATACTAGAGTACAGTAGAGAGCAGAAATCACCCGAATAGCAGTGTACAGCAGAAAAGTTAAAGCTATCCCTACAAAACTTAGCCTAACCGACCTAACCGAACGTAACCTGGCCCAACATAACGTGCCGAGACCAGTATTGCTTGTCTTCCCAGAGCCAAGCATGACATACTACAGCACAGTAGAGCGCCGAAATCACCCGAATAGCAGTGTATAGAAGAAAAGTTAAAGCTATCCCTACAAAACTTAGCCTAACCGACCTAACCGAACGTAAGCTGGCCCAACATAACGTGTCGCGATTACAATTGCTGGCCTCCGCGGAGCCAACAGTACACAATAGTAGAGAGTAGATTGCAGGAATCCATAGAATCGCAGTGTATACCAGAAAAGTCCAAGCCACCAAAACCAACCCCAAACCAACGGATCATAGCCAAACATAGCCTAACTGAACCTAACATGCCACGACCACTATTGCTGGCCTCTCCATAGCCAAGCGGAACACATTAGCTGAGAATAGAATGCAGAAATCCATAGAACCGCAGTGTATATTAGAAAAGTCAATGCTACCCAAACCTAACCCGGACAACAGAGCATAGGCAAACGTAGCATAGCTCGGCCTTTCGCGCTGAGACTGCTATTGATATCCTCCCCAGATCCCCGCAGGACTTGCTAGAGCACAGCAGAGCGCAGAAGTCCACCGAATAGCAGTGTACAGCTCAAAAGTTGAAACGATCCAAACCAAACTAAGCCAAACCCAACTTACCGGGACGTAACCTTCTCAATACAACGTGCCGAGACAACTTCTGCTGGCTTTCCCAGAGCCAATCTGGAAACATTAGAGCACTACAGAGTGCAGAAATCCACATGATACCTGTCAATAGCACTGAAGTCCAATCTGCCCTCTCCTAACTTAGCTAATAGTAACAAAAGCGAACATAACCTAACTCAACCGAACGAGCCGCGACCACTAATGCTGGCCTCCCTGGAACAAAGGCAGAACACGTTAGTGGAGAGTAGAACGCAAAAATCTATAGAATCCCATAATATATGGGAAAAGTGGCTACTACCCAAACCTAACGCATACCAACATCACATATCCAAGCACAGCCTACATCAACCGAACGTGCAAAAACAGCTGCTGCTCCCCCCCCCCCCCGAGCCGCGCAGGGCCTGCTAGAACACAGTGCAGCTCAGAAGTCCGCCGAAAAGCAGTCTGCGGCACAAAAGATGAATATACCTAAACCAAAGTTAGCCTAGCCCAACCTAGCCGATCACAACCTGGCTCAGGGTAGCGTGCCGAGAGCTCTATTGCTGACCTTCCCAGAGCCAAGCTGAATACGATAGAGCACTGTAGGGCCCAGAAATCCACCAAACAGCAGACTATTACTCTAAATCCAGTGCTACCCTCTCCTAACCTATCCATCCGTAACATAGCCAAACGTAACATAACTCTACCTAACGTGACACGAGCACTATTGCTACCCTTGCCAGAGCCAAGCTGAACATGTCAGAGTACCGCAGGGCGCAGAGATCCTCTAATTAGCAGAGTACAGCACTAAAGTCAAAGCCTTCCCCTCCTATCCAAACCAACCGTAGCATACCCAAAGGTAACATAGCACAACCTACCGTTCCGCGACCACTACTACTGGCCTCCGCAGATCCATGCAGAAGACACCAGTGGAGAGTAGATTGCAGAAATCCGTACAATCGCAATGTATATCGGAATAGTCAAAGCTATCCAAATCCAACCCAAACCGACAGAACATAACCAATCGTAGCCTATCTCAACCTAACATGCCGAGACCACAATTGCTGCCCTCCCCAGAGCCAAATAGGCCATGCTATAGCACAGTAGAGCGCAGAAGTCCACAGAATACCAGTTTACAGCTCAAGAGTTGAAGCTACCCTAACCAAAGTTAGCATAGTCCAACCCAACCGAACGTAACGTGACTCAACGTAACGCACAGCGAGCACTATTGCTGCCCTTTCCAGAGCAAAGCTGAACATGTTAGAGCATTGTAGGCCGCAGAAACCCACCTAATAGCAGACTATAGCGCTAAAGTCAAAACTATCTTCTCCTAACCTAGAGAATCGTAGCATGATTCAACCAAACGTGCCTCAACCGCTACTGCTGGCCTCCCCAGAGCCAAGCAGAAGATATTTGTGGACAATGGAAAGGAGAAATCGATAGAATCGCAGTGTACATCAGAAAGGTCAAAGCTACCCAAGCCGAGCCCAAGCCAACGGAACATACCCAAACACGGCCTAACTCACACTAACGTGCCGAGACCGCTATTGCTGCCGTCCCCAGAGTATAGCAGCACGTACTAAAGCACAGTGGAGGGCAGAGATCCCCCGAGCAGCAGTGTACCGGTATTAGTGGACGGTAGAACGCCGAAAAACATATAATTGCAGTGTATATCAGAAAAACCAAAGCTACCCAAGCCTAACCCAAACCAACGGAACACAGCCAAATATAGCCTGACACAGCCTAATTTGCCGCGACTGCCGTTGTTGCCCTCCCCAGAGCAAAGCTTAACACCCTAGCGGAGAGTAGAACGCTGATATCCATATAATCGCAGCGTAAACCTGAACAGTCAGATCTACCCAAACCTAATCCATACCATTATAGCATAAGCGAACATAGCCTGACTCAAATTAACGAGCGGAGACCGCTATTGTTGCCCTCCCTAGAGCCAAGCAGGACATACTAGAGCACAGTAGAGAGCAGAAATCTACCGAATAGCAGAGTACAGCACAAAGGTTAAAGCCTTCCTGACCAAACTTAGCCTGACCAAGCCCAACCAAACGTAACCTGACCCACCATAACAGGCCGGGAACATTATCGCTGGCCTTGCCAGAGCCAAGCTGAGAATATTAGAGCACTGTAGGACGCAGAAGTCCACCGAATTGCAGACTATGGGGCTGAAGTCCTAGCTACCCTCTCCTAACCTAAAGGATCGTGACATATCCAAACGTACACTAGCTTACACTATCGTACGCCACCACTATTACTGGCCTCCCGAGAGCCAAGCATGACATCCTCCAGCGCAGTGGAGAGCAGAGGTCCAGTGAATAGCAAGGTACTGAAAAGGGGCTGAAGCATTAGGTGATCCATTCACTGAGCTATAACAGGTTATAGATTTTGAATATACCTATTCTCTGGCAAGTAGATGGCTATACTTGCAATAGGATAGGAGACACTATGTGCTGTATTCATCAAGCTATAACAAGTATTAAATTTTGAATAGACCTATCCTCCGGTAAGTAGATGGCTATACTTGCCATAGGATTGAAAGCGTTAGGTGATCTATTCACTAAGCTATAACAGGTTATAGATTTTGGATAGACATATTCTCTGACAAGTAGATGGCTATACTTGCCATAGGATTGGAGGCATTAGGTGATATATTCACGAAGCTATAACTGGTTATAGATTTTGGATAGACCTACTCCCTGGTAAGTAGATAGCTATACTTGCCATAGGATTGAAAGCGTTAGGTGATCTATTCACCAAGCTATAACAGGTTATAGACTTTGTATGGACCTACTCCCTGGCAAGTAGATGGCTATACTTGCCATAGGATTGAAAGCGTTAGGTGATCTATTCACCAAGCTATAACAGGTTATAGATTTTGAATAGACCTATTCTCTGGCAAGTAGATGGCTATACTTGCCATAGGATTGAAAGCGTTAGGTGATCTATTCACCAAGCTATAACAACCTGACCAAACAGCCTAACCCAAACAATCCGAACGTGACCTGACCCAACATAACGTGCCAAGACCACTATTGCTGGCATTCCCAGAGGCAAGCTGAGAACATTAATCCGCTGCAGGGTGCAGAAATCCACCTAATAGCAGTCTATGGCACTAAGGTTAAAGCTACCCTCTCTGAACCTATCTCAACGTAACATATCCGAACGTCTCCTAACCTACACTGACGTGCTGCCACCACTATGGCTAGCCTCCCCAGAGCTAAGCAGAAAACACTAGTGGAGGGTAGAACGCAGAAGTCCATGTAATAGTAGTTTATATCGGGAAAGTCAAAGATGCCCAAACATAACCTAAGCCAACAGAACATAGCCAAACATAGCCTGACTCGGCCTAACGTGCCTTGACCAATATTGCTGGACTCCCCAGAGCCACGCATAAAGTACCAGAGCACAGCACAGCGCAGAAATCCAACGCATTGCACTGTATAGCACAAAAATCAAACATACCCACACAGAATTTGGCCCCACATAACCCGTCCAAACCTTATGTAACTCAACATAACGTGACGAGACCAACATTGCTGACACGGCAGAGGCAAGCATAGTGTATTAGAGGGCATTAGAGCGCAGATATCCAACGAACAGCGGAGAACAGCGCTGATGTCAAAGTTGCCTATACTTATCTAGCCAAGCGTGACATATCCAAACATAGTCTAACTCAACCTAACACTACGAGACCACTATTGCTGGCCTCGGGAGAGACAAGCAGAATGTACTATAGCGCATTGGAGCACAGAAATCCTCCGCACTGCAGTGAATGGCGCAAAGGCCTTAGATACGATAACATAACCTGACATAGTCTAACCTAACCAATCACAGCATAACCCAAAGTGACGTGTCGCGACCACGGCTCCTGGCCTCCCCAGAGCAAATCAGAATGTAGTAGAGCACCTTAGAAAACAGGAATCCGCCGAAAAGCAGCGTAAATCGCAAAAGTCACGGTAGAAGGTAGTAACCTAGCCAAACGTGATATACTCAATCACTGCCCAGCACAACATAACATGACGAGACCTATATTGCTGGCCTCCGCAGTGCGAAGCCGAATGTACTAGAGCACAGTAGAACGCAGAAATCGCTCGCATTGCAGTGAATTTCTTAGAACGCGTAGATATCCTAACCTAATCTGACACGGTTCAACCTAACCGAACGCAGCATTACGCAACATGACATGGCGCGACCACTGCTCCTGGCCACCACAGAGCAAAGGAGAGTGTAGCAGAGCGCAGTAGGTGACAGGAGACCATCGTATAGCACTTTAAAGCGCGGAAATCAATGTAGCATATCCCAAAAAAGCCAAACGTGATATGTCCGAACGTAACATGGCTCAAGCTAACTCGTCGAGCCCACCGTTGCTCGCATCGACAGAGATAAGGAGAATGCTCCAAAGCAGAGTATAGCGCCGAAATGCACGGCATTGTAGTGAAAAGCACAAATGCCATGGATACCCTTGCATAGCGTGACCAAATCTAACCTAACAAAACGTAGCATAACTCCACCTAACTTGCAGCGACCGCTGCTCCTTGCCTCCCCATAGCCGAGCAGAGTGTAATACAGCATAGTATACAACAGAAATTCACCGAATAACACTGTATAGCACGAAAGTCAAAGCTATCATAACCAAAATTAACCTAACCTAACCTAACCCAGACTAACGTGCTACGGCCACCATTGCTCCCCTCCCCAGAGCCAAGCAGAGCACACTAGGGCACACTGAAGCGCAGTAGTCCACCGAAGGGCAGTGTACAGCACAAAAGTCTAAGCTATCCTGTCGTAACCAAACCAAACATAACATAACCTATCGCAACCCAACCCAGCCTAACGTGGCAAGAATTCTATTGCTGGAATCCCCAGGGCCAAGTAGAGAATATTAGAGCAACGCAGAGCGCATAAATCCACTGAACATCGGTGTATCGCATAAGAGTCAACGCTATCCTGCCCTAACCTATCCAAACGATATACATATCTCAACCTAACGTGCCGAGACGGCCATTGCTGGCCTTCGAAGAGCAAAGCATAACATACTAGAGCACTGTACTGCGAAGAATTCCACCTAACAACAGAATATAACAGGAAGGTCTAAGCTACCAATGCCTAACGCAGCTTAGCCTATCGTAACCGAACGAACTATAACACATGCTAACGTGCCGCCACAACTACTGCTGGCATCCTCAGAGACGAACAGGGTATAGTAGAGCACAGAAGAGCGCAGAACTCCACCGAATGACACTGTATATCACGAAAGCCGAGACTATAGATACATAACCCAAGAAAACGTGACCTAACCAAACGAAGCCTAACTCAACCTAACATGCCGAAATCACTGTGACTGTCCTCCCCAGTGTCGAGCAGAGAACAGTAGAGCACTGTAGATCGTAGGAACCCACAGAATTGCATTGTACAGCGCAAAAGCCAACCTTTCCCCTTCTAACCTAACCAAACGAAATATGACCAAACGTAACCTAACTCAACCTGACGTGCCTACACCGCTATTGCTGACCTCCCTAGAGGCAAGCAGAGTACACCAGAGCACAGTAGATCGCAGAAATTCACCGCATTAAACTGTAAAGCAGAAAAGTATGAGATATCCTAACTTAACCTGTCCTAACCTATCCCAACCAAACGCAACCAAGCACAATCTATCGTGCCTAGCTAACTATTGCTGGTCTCCCCATCTCCAAACAGGGCATATTAGGTTAGAGTAGAGAGCACAGCTCCATATGGTGGCAGTGCATAGCATGAAAGTCAAAGATATCCTAACCTAACATAAGCGAACCTAACTTGACGAAACGTAACCTACCATGACCTAACGCGCCGACGTCACTATTGCTGGAATTCCTAGGGAAGAACAGGGAATATTGTATCACAGTATAGCGCAGAAGTTTACCGTATGGCGATGTGCAGCACAAAAGTCATAGCTACCATAGCCTAACATAGTAAAGCATAATACAACCAAGCGTAGCCTAACTCAAACTAACACACCTACACCACCATTGCTAACCTCCCCAGAGCAAAGCAGAATATACTAGAGAACAGGAGAGCACAGAAGACCTTCGCAATATAGTGGAAAGCACAAAAGTCAAGGATATCCTAACCAAATCTATCTTAAACTAGCCAAGCCAAGCGTAAAGCAGCTCAAACTAGCGTGGCGAGAACATTATTGCTCGCCTCCGAACAGCCAACCAGAATATACCAGAGCACAGTAGACCACAGGAATCCACCGTATAGGGGTGTATTGCACAAAAGTCGAAGACGTCCTCACCTAACATGTCATACCCTATCCTTGCCAAACGAAGCCTAACTCAACCTAACGTATCGAGAACACCATTGCTAGCATCCACAGTGCCAAGCGGGACATATTAGAGCACAGTAAAGCGCAGAAATCCAACGAAAAGCAGTATATAGCACAAGAGTAAAAGCAATCCTGCCCTAACCTAACCAACGTAACGTATGCAGACGTAACTAAACTTCACCTGACGCGCCGCGACCTCTATTGCTGGTCTCCCGTGGGTCGAGCGGAGTATAGTAGATCAATATAAAGTGTTGAAATCCAACGAACAGCAGTGAACAGCACAAAAGTTAAAGGCATCCTTTCCTACACTAGCAATCCGTAACACAGCCAAACGTAACACAATTCAAAGTGACACGCCGAGACCACCATTGCTGGTCACACCGGATTCGAGTTGAGTGTAGTACGCAGAGTAGAGCGCAGAATTACTCCGAATAACAGTACAAAGCACGAAAGTCAAAGCTAACCGAACCCCACCCAGACAAACGTTCCCCAACCAAATGTTTCCTAGCCCAACCTAACATGCCGAGACCACTGTTGCTGGCCTCCCCAGCGATATGTAAAACATACTAGACGAGTGTGCGGCACAGAAATCCATATAATCGCAGTGTATAGCAGAAAAATAAAAGTTATACAGGCATTACCCGTGCGGACATAAACGGAGCAAACGTATCCTAACAGAACCTAACATGTCGGGGCCGAAATTTCTGGACTCCGCAGGGCGAAGCAGAGCATATTAGATTACAGTAGGAGGCAGATATCCGAGGAGTAGCAGCGTATGGCACAAAAGGAAAAGCTACCGTTTCCTAACCTATCCAAACGTAACATATCCCGACGTACCCTAACTCAAGCAAACATGCCGAGGCCATCATTCTCAGTCTCTGCAGAGCAAAGAAGGATATACTATAGCACTGTATGGTGATGAAATTCCACGCATTGCAGTGTGGAGCACATATGTCAAATGTACCCCAATCTGCACTTGCTTAACCAAACCTATCCAAACGTTGACTAGCTTAGAGTAACGTACGGCGAACAACACTGCTGGCCTCCACAGAGCCAAGCAGGACATATTAGGGCACAGGCGATGGCTGAAATTTACCGAATATCAGTGCATAGCACCAAAAGGCGGAGCTCTCCAAACCAATTCCAAACTATCGAACGAAGCAAAACGCAGCCTAACTGAACATAACGTGTCGTGACCACTATTGCCGGTCTCGACAGAGCCGAAGAGTACATATTAGAGGAGAGTGGAGCACATAGATACATTGGAACGCAGTTTACAGCAGAGAAGCCGAAGCTACCCGAACATAAACCAAGCTAACGTAACCTAACCAAACGTAGCCTAACTCATAATAACATGTCGCGACCACTACTGCTGGCCTCCCCAGGATCAAGCAGAACATAGTAGAGCAGAGTAGAGCGCAGAAATCCATCGAATAGCAGTTTATGGCACGAAAGTCGGAGCTGCAGTTACCCAACTTTGCCTAACCTACCCTAACGAAACGTAACATATCCCTGCCTAACGTTCCGCGACCACTGCTGCTAGACTCCAGGGCAAAACAGAATATAGTAGAGCACAATAGGTCACAGGTATCCACCGGAAGCAGTGTGCAACACAAAAGTCAAAGATAACCTGGCCGAACTTGAGCCAACCTAACCTAAGCAAATGTAGCATATCTCAACGTAACCTGCCGTGACCACTATTGCTGGCCTCCCCAGAGTCAAGCAGAATGTAGTAGAGCACAGTAGACGGCAGGAATCCACCGAACAACTGTGTATAGCATGAAGGTCAATGCTATCCTACCCCAACCTGTCATACCCTAACCCAGCCATGCGTTGTATAAACTAATATAACGTTCCGAGACCAATATTGCTGGCATCCAAAGAGCAGAGCAGAACAGATTAGGGCACAGCAGAAAGCAGGAATCTACCGAATATCGGTATATGGCATAAAAAAACAAGGCCAATAACATTGCCAAACGTTGCATAACTAAGCATAACGTGCGGCGTCCACTATTGCCTGCATCCAAAGAGCCGGGCCGAGTATATTAGAGTACAGTAGAGCGCAGAAATCCACAGTGCCGCAGTTTACATGAGAAAAGCTAAAGATATTCGAACCTAACCCAAACTAAGGTAAACTAGCCAAACGTATCCCAACTCAATATCAGATAGCGCGACCGCTATTGCTCGCCGCCCCATGGCCAAGCAGAGCATCGTAGAGCACCGTAGAGTGCTGAAATCCGACTAATAACAGTGCATATCACGAAAGTCGAGGCTATCGAAACCGCGCGTAGCTTAACCACACCTTATCAAACGTAACGTAACTGAAGCTAACGTGCGGAGGACAATATAGCTGGGCTACCCAGAGCCAAGCAGAATATACTGCAGCACAGTAGGGTGCAGAAATCCTCCGGCTTGCAATGTACAGCAGAATGTTGGGAGGTATCCTAACCTGACATGATCAAACCCAACCAAACGTAGCATAACACGACATAACGTGCCGAGACCACCATTTCTGGCCTCCCCAGTGACGAGCAGAACGTATTAGAGGGGAATAGAGCGCACAAATCCAGAGACTCTCAGTGTATAGGAGAAAAGTGGTAGCTATTCAGACCTAACCAAAGACAAAGTAGCCTAACCTAAAGTAGAACAGTCAAATATATCATGTCGAGACAAATATTGCTGGGCTCCCCAAAGCCGAGCAGAACACACTAGAGCACAGTAGAGAGCCGAAATTTGCCGAACATCTGTGCTCAGCACAAAACAAGAAGCTAGCCAAACCTAACTCAAACTAACGTAGCACAACCTAACGTAGCCTCATTCAACGTAACGTGCCGAGTTCGCTATTTCAGGCCTCCACAAAGCCAAGCAGAACACGTTAGTGGTGAGTATCGCGCAGAAGTCCATAGAATCGCAGTTTATAGTAGAAAAGCCGGTGCTGTCCGAATCTAACCGAAACAAACGTAACCTTATCAAATGAAGCTTAACTTAAAGTATAGTGACGCGACCACAACTGGTGGCCTCCCCAGTGACATACAGAATATAGTAGTGCACTGTAGAGTGCCGAAATGCGATTAATAACAATGTACAGCACAAAGTTGGAATGTATCCTAACCTGACCTAACCTTACCCAACCAAGCGTAGCGTAACACAAAATAGCGTGCCGAAACCACCATAACTGGCCTCCACAGGGCCAAGCAATGGGTATTAGGGCACAGTGGATGGCAGAAGTCGACCGAATTGCAGTGTATAGCACAAAGGTCGAAGCGAACCTATCCTAACCTAAACAAACGTAGCTTAACCAAGCGTAACCGAACTCCACCTAACGTGCAGAGACAGCTATTTCTGCCCTCGTCAGAGCTAAGCAGAATATATTGGAGAAGAGGGGAGCGTACAAATCCATATATACGCAGTTTATAGCAGAAAGGCCAATGCTATCTGAACCTAACCCAAACTAGCATAACCTATCCAAACATAGCCTATCCCAAAGTGACGTGACGCGATCACAATTCATGTCCTCCACAGAGCCGAGCAGAATGTGTTAGAGGGATGTTGAGCGCAGAAATTCATAGACTCGCAGCGTGCAGCAGAAAAGTGGCAGCAATTCGGACCTAGCCAAAGGTAACGTAACCCAACGAAAAGTTGCCTAACCAAACATAACGTGCGGAGACAAATATTGCTGGCTTCCTCAGAGCCGATTAGAGCATATTAGAGCAAGGGAGAAAGCCGAAATATGCCAAACATCTGTGCACAGCACAGAAGATAAAGCCAGCCGAACATAACCCAAACAACAGAGCCGATTAGAGCATATTAGAGCAAGGGAGAATGCCGAAATATGCCAAACATCTGTGCACAGCACAGAAGATAAAGCCAGCCGAACATAACCCAAACGATAGTAACATAACCAAATGTAGTAACACTCAACACCGCGTGCCACATCCGCTATTTCCAGACTCCCCAGAGCTGAGCAGAATATACTACAGCAAAGCAGAATGCAGAAATACGCCACAATGCAGTGTGTACCGCAAAATTGAAAGATATCCTAACCTAACCTGACCTAACCTGACCAATCCAAACGTAGCACAGCACAGGAGAACGTGCCGAGAAAGTCACTGCTGTCATCCCCACAGCCAAGCAGTAAATATTAGGGCGCAGTAGAGTTCAGAAATCCACCAAATAGCAGTGTATATCACAAAAGTCAACGCAACCCTATCCGAACCTAACCACACGTGGTGTAACCAAACGTAACATAAAACAACGCAACGTGTCGAGACCACTATTTCTACCCTCCCCAGAGCCAAGCAGCATATATTAGAGGAGAGCGGAGCGCATAAATCCATAGAATTGCAGTTCAAAGCAGAAAGGCTAATGCTACCCGAACCTAACCGAAACAAGCGTAACCTAACCAAACATAGCCTATCCCAAAGAAACGTGCCGCGTCCACAACTGCTGCCTCGCCAGGCCGAAGCAGAATGGAATAGAGCAGAGTAGAGCGCAGTGAAGCACTGAATAACAGTGTTCAGTACGAAAGACAAAGCTATCCTCACCGAACTTAAAGAAACCTGACCAAGCCAAATGCAAACTATCTCAAGCTGACGTACTGCTGGCATCCACGGAGCCAAGGAGAATATAGTAGAGTACAGTGGTTCACCGTAATCCACCGAATAACAGAGAAGAGCACGGAAGTCGAAGCTATCCCAACCATACATAACCTAACCCAGCATTACCAAACGTAGCATAACAAAACCTAACGTGCCAAGGCCACGACTGCTGGCCTCTGCTGATTCGAGCGTTTTATAGTGCAGCAATGTAGATCGCAGGAATTCACCGAACAGCAGCGTACAGCACTAAAGTCGAAGAAACACTATCCAAACATATCCTAACCTATCCCAACCGAACGTAACGTAATCCAAACTAACGTGCCGAGACCACTATATCTGGCCTCTCATGAGACAAGCAGAACTTATTACGGAACAGCGGACCGCAGAAATTCTCCTCATCGCAATATATAGCACAAAAGTCATGGACAGCCAAACGTAAAGTGACCCAACCTAACATAACCAAACTCAGTCTAACGCTACATAACGTGACGCAACCAATATTGTTGGTCCCCCAGAGCTGAGCAGAACGTATTAGAGGAGAGTAGAGCGCAGAGATCCATGGAATCGCAGATTACAGCGGAAAGGTCAATGCTATTCGAAACCATCCAAACTAACATAACCTAACCGAATGTAGCCTAACTGAAATTGACGTGCAGCGACCACTGTTGTTGACATCCGCAGGGACAATCAGAATAGGGTGGAGCCGCTTAGAGCGCAGAAATCCACTGAAGAATAGTATTTAGCACGAAAGTCGGGGATATCCTTACCGAAATAAAATAACCCAACCAAACCAGACGCAAACGAGTTCAGCCTAACGTGCCGCGCTCACTATTGATGCAAACCCCGGAGGCTAGCTGAAAATATTAGAGCACAGTAGAGCACAGGAGACCTCCGAAGAGCAGTGCATAGCACAAGAGCAACAGCTATCCTGGCCTAACACAGCAAAACGTCACATAACCATAGCTAGCATGTCGAGACCCCAATTGCTGGCCTCCCCAGTGCCAAGCAGAGCGCATTAGAGCAATGTAGAGCGTACAAACAAACCGAATAGCAGTGCATAGCGTAAAGTTCAAAGCTACCTCATCCGGATCTAGCCAACCGTAACGAAATCGAGTGTAACACAACTCAAACTGACAAGCCGAGACCACTACAGCTGGCCTTCACAGAGCCAAGCAAAGCATATTAGAGCACAGTAGAACTCAGAAATCTATCGAATAGCAGGGTATGGCAGAATAGTCAAAGGAATTCGAACCTAGCCCAGCCAAACGTAACCCAACCTAGCGTAGCATAACTCAACATAACGTGCCGTGACAATTATTGCCGGCCTCCAAAGCGCTAAGCAGAATATAGCAGAGAACAGCAGAGCGCAGAAATCCATCGTATAACTGTGGATTGCACGGAGGTCAAAGCAATCCTTACCGCACTTATCCAAAGCTAACCTAGCCAAACGTAACCTAACATAACCTAACGTGTCAAGACCACTGTTCCTGGCCTGCACATATCCAAGTAGAGAACGCTAGAGCACAGTAGAGCACAGAAATCCACCGAATAGCATTGTATAGCGCAAAAGTCAAAGCTACATTACACTATCCTAACCAAACCTAGCGTAGCAAAACGTAACATAACTCAACCTAATGTGACGGGAGATCTACCGCCCCCATCCCCAGGGCTAAGCGGAAAATATTAGAGGAAACTAGGGCGCAGAAGTCCTAAGAACAGCCGTGTACAGCACAGAAGTCAAAGCTACCCTGTCCTAAGCAAACCAAAAGTAACGTAACCGAACGTAACCTAACTGAACCCAATGTGCACACACCACTATTGCTGGCATCACCAGAGCCAATCTGGAGTAGCTAGAGCACATCCGATCGCACCGATCCACCGAATAGCAGTGTATAGCATAAAGGTCAATGCTATCCTACCCCAACCTAACCAATCGTAACGTAGCCAAGCCTAACCTAACCCACTCTATCTTGCAGCGAACACCATAGCTGGCTTCCGCAGTGCCGAGTGGAACATATTACAGGAGAGTAGAACACAGAAATCCATTGAATCGCAGTGTAAAGCAGAAAAGCAAAAGCTATCCATGCCTTACACGAACCAACTTAGCCTAACCAAACGTTGCCTAACTCAAGATGAAGTGCCGCGACCGCAGTTGCTGCCCTCCCCAGGCCCAAGCAGAATAGAGTAGAGCAGAGTAGAGCGCAGAGACCCATAGAATAACAGTGTATGGCACGAAAGTCAATGCTACCATTACCGCACTTAACACAACCTGACCTAACCAAACGTAAATGAACTCAAGCTATCGTGCCGCGAACAGAGCTGCTGGAATACCCACAGACAAGCAGAATATAGTAGATCAAGTGGATCACAGAAATCGGCCGAATAACAGTGGACAACACGCAAGTCAAAGCTATCCTAGCCAAACGTAAGCTAACCTAGTCTCACCAAACGTAACATAACCCAGCCTAATGTGTCGAGGCAAATATTACTGGCCTCCGCAGAGCCAAGCTGAGCGCGTTAGAGCAATGTGGAGTTCGGTAGAAATTCACCGAACATCAGTGCATATCGCAAAGGTAGGAGCTATTCCATCCTAACATAGCCAAACGTATCGAAACCAAGCTTAAACTAACCCTAGCTAACGATCCAGGCCACTACTGCTGGCCCTCCTAGACCCAAGCCGAATATAATAGAGAACAGTAGAGCGCAGGCACCCGCCGGATAGTGGTGTACAGAACAATAGTCGGAGCTATCCTATCCTACCCTAACCAAACGTAACAAAACCAAACGTAACCTAATTCAACGTAATGCGTAGAGACCACTACTGCCGGCCTCCACAGAGCCGAGTAGTACATATTGGAGGTCAGTGGTTTGCAGAAATCCATAAAATAGCGTTGTATATCATTAAAGTCAAAGCAACCCTGTCCTAACGTTACCAAACTTAACATAACCGAACGTAACGGAAATTAAGCTAACGTGCCGGGAACACTACTTCTGGCCTCGGCATAGCCAAGCGGAACGTTCATGAGTACAGCAGATCGAAGAAATCCACCGAATAGCAGTTTATATCACAAGAGTCAAAGCCATCCTGTCCTATCCTAACCTAACCAAACGTAACAAAAACGAACATAACCGAACTCGACCTAACGTGCCGAGGTCACTACTGCTGGCTTCCACAGAACCTAGCAGAATATTCTACAGCACTGTCGAGCGCATGTATCCACCGAAAAGCAGTGTAGAGCAAAAAAGTCAAAGCTATGGTTACCGAACTTTGCGTAGCATATTCTAACCAAACGTAACAGAACTCAAACTAACGTGCTGAGACCCATATTGCTGGCCTCCGCAGAGCAAAGGAGAGCATATTAGAGCATAGTAGAGCGCAGAAATCCCCCGAATCGCAGTGTGTAGCTCAAAAGTCGGAGCTATCCTGCCCTAACGTATCCAAACGTAATATAATCGAAAGTATCCTAACATACCCAACGTGCCGGGACCACTATTGCTGGAATCCACAAAGTCGAACAGAATATAGTAGAGCAATATCGGGAGCAGAAATCGACCGAATAATCGTGTATAGCACAAAAGTCGGTGCCATCCTATCCTAATCTAACAAACCGTATTGTAACCAAACGTAACCTAACTCGACCTAACCGGAGGCTACCACAATCGCTGGCCTCCCCAGACCCAAACAAAGTATATTAGTGGAGATCAGAGCGCAGGAACCCATACAATCGCAGTGTACAGCAGTAACGTCAAAGCAACTCATTCCTATCCCGAACTAACGTAGCCTTAGAGAGCGTAGCTTAACCTAAGATAACGTGCCGCGACCACTATGGCTGGACGCCCCGGGGCAACGCAGAATATCGTAGATCACAGTAGAGCGCATAAGTCCACTGAAGAGCAATGTATAGTTCGAAAGACAAAATCTACCCAAACCTAAGTCAAACCGACATATATTAACCAAACGTAGCTTAACCTATCGCCACGTACAGCGACCACTAATACTGGCCTACACAGAGACAAGCAGAATATAATAGAGCACAGTAGGGTGCAGAATCCCGCCGCATTGCAGTGTATAGCACAAAAGTCAAAGATATCCCAACCGAATCTGCCCTCTCCTTACAAAACCAAACATATACTGAATCAAACTAACGTTCATCGACCAGCATTGATGGCTTCCGCAAAGCTAATCAGAACATATTATAGGAGAGTAGGGCGCAGGAATTCATAGAATCGCAGTGTAAAGCGGAAATGTCAAAGCAATCCGAACACAACCCGTGCAAACGTAACCCAAACAAACATAGCATAACTCAGAACGTTCCGCGACCTCTATGGCTGGACTCCCCAGGGCCAAGCAGAATATAGTAGAGTGTAGTAGAGGTCAGAAATCGACCGAAGAACATTGTATGGCACGAAAGTCAAAGCCATCCATACCAAACACAGACAAACGTAGCTTAACCGCGCGTAGCCTAGCTCAAACTGACGTTCCGAATGCTGTACTTCTGGCCTCATCAGAGCCGAGTAGAGTCCTGCAGGGCAATGCAGAGCATAAAAAACTATCTAATAACAGAGCATAGCACAAACTTGAATGTTATTCTACCCTAACCTAACAAAACTCAACATACCAAATGTAACATAACACAAACTTACGTGCCCAGACTACTACTGTTGGCCTCCTCATAGCCAACGAGAGAATATTGAAGGAGAGTGGGTAGAAGGAGAACACAGAATAGCAGTGTACAGCAGATAAGTCAAAGCTCTTCTATCCAAGCCCAAACTAACCTAACCAAGCCGAACGTAAACTGCCTCAATCCAACGTGCCGAGGCAACCATTGCTGCCGTCCCCAGAGACAAGCGGAGCATATTAGAGGAGAGTAGAGTGCGGAAATCCATAGGATACCTGTGTATAGGACAAAAGTCAAAGCTACGCTGTCACAACTTAACCAAACTTAGCATAACCGTACGTAACATAACTCCACCTAACGAGCAGATTCCACTATTGCTGGCATCCCCAGAGCCGAATGGAGCATGTCACAGCAGAGTAGAGCACTGGAATCTACCGAATGACAGCGTATAGCACGAAAGCCGAAGCTATCGTTACCGAATTTAGTCAGGCATGACCTAACCGAACGAAACATAACTGAAACTTACGTGCCTCGGCCCCACTTGATGGCCTCCACAGATCCAAGCTGAAAATATTAGATCACACTAGAGAGCAGAAATCCACCGGACAGTAGTGTACAGCACAAAAGTCAAAGCTATCTTATCATAACCCGACCAAACTTAACGCATGCAAACGTAACGTAACTCTACCCACCGTGCCGCGACGACTACTGCTGTCATCCGCAGAGGCGAGCAGAGCATATTAGAGGAGAGCCGAGCGCAGAAATCCATATAATCGCAGTGTATAGCGGAGAAGGCTAAGCTGTCCGAATCTATACCAAATTAACATGGCCTAACTAAACGTAGTATAACTCAACATAATGTGCCGGGATCACTATTGCTGGCCTCCAGGGTGCCAAGCGCAACACGTTAAAACACAGTAGAACGCAGAAGTCCGCCGAACGGCAGTGTATAGCACAGAAGTCAAAGGTACCCGGTCCTAACCTAACCGAACGTAACCTAACCAAACGTAACATAACTCAAACCAACGTGGCGAGCCATGCATTGCTGCCATCTCCAGAGCCGAGCAGATTATATTAGAAGAGAGGAGCACGCTGGCGTCCATGGAATCGCAGCGTGTAGCGCAAAAGTCAAAGCTACCCTATCCTAACCGAACCAAGCGTGCCGTAGCCCAGCGTAACATATCCCAAGCTATAGAGCCGAGAAAACTATTGCTCCCATCCCCAGAGCCAAGCAGAATATTTGAGAGGAGAGTAGAGCGCAGAAGTCCACAGAAACGCTGTTCATATCGCTGAAGTCAAAGTTACCCTATCCTAACATATCCGAGCGTAATGTAGCGCTGGCTATCGTGCCGAGGACACTATTACTCGCCTCCGAAGATCACAGCAGAATGTACTAGGGCACAGTAGATTGCAGAAATCAGCAGCATTGCAGTGTACGGTACAAAAATCGAAGAAATCGTGACATAATCTGACCTAACCTAGACTCTCCAAAAGTAACATAACTCAGCCTAACGTGCTCAGACCACTATTACTGGAATGCCCAGAGTCGAGCAGAGTATAGTAGAGCAATGTAAAGCGTAGATATCCAACGAAAACCAGTGTATAACTAAAATGTCTAAGCTACCCTATCCTAACTAAGCCAAACGTAATATAACCAAACGTAACCTATCTTAACCTAACGTGCCTAGACGAATACTACTGGCCTCCGCATAGTAAAGCAGAGCATAGCACAGTAGAGTACTGCGCAGGAGACCATAGCATAGAAGTGTCAAGCACAAATGTCAAAGCTAATGTATCCTAACCTAGCTAAACGTATCATAGCCAATCGTACCGTATATCAACCCAACATGCCGCGACAGCTATTGCTGGCCACCGCATAGCCTAACAGAAAATACTAGAGCACAGTAGGCCGCAGAAATCCGCAGCAATGCACTGTACAGCGGAAGAATCAAAGTAGCCCTAACATAATCCAAACTAACCCAACCGAGCCAAACATAAGGTAACAAAATCTATCGAGCAGTGACCACTATTGCTGCCCTCCCCATAGGCAGGCAAGGCATATTAGAGCACAGTAGTGAGCAGAGGTCCAACTAATGGCTGTGTATAGCACAAAAGTCATAGCTGCCATAGCCAAATGTAACCAAAACCTAACCTAACCAAACGTAACGCAACTCAACCTAAAGTGCCGATAGCAATACTGCTGTCCTCCCCAGAGACAAGCAGAATAAGTAGAGCACAGCAGAGAGCAAACATGCACCGGATAACATTGTACAGCACGAAAGTCGAAGATACACTATCCCAACATAACCAAACGTAACATAGCTGAAACTGATGAGGCGCGATAGCTATTGCTGGCATGCACTGAGGCAAGAGTAATATAATGGACTGCAGTAGAGCGCAGAAGGCCATGGAAGAGCAGTGCTGAACACAAGAGCCGAAGCTATCCTAACCGTACCCAACAACTTTACCAAACCAAACTTACACAAACCCAACGTAAAGTCCCGCGAACGTAGCTGCCGGCCTCCCAAGGTCTAAGCATAACATATTTTAGGAGAGTGGAGCGCAGAAATCTATAGAATGGCAGCGTATAGCAGAAAAGTCGAAGGTACCCTTATCTAACCCAAACTAGCCTAACCATGCCAAACGTAAGATAGCTCAACATAAAGTGCCGAGAGGAATATTGCTGGCCTCACCATAGCCAAGCAGAGCACACTGGAGCAGAGGAGAGAGCAGAAATCGGTTGCATTTCTGTGATAAAGCGCAAGAGTCGAAGATATACCAACAGAAAATGTCCTGACCTAACCCTACCAAACATAGCCTGACCCTACCTAACGTGCCACGGCCAGTATTGCTGCCCTATACAGAGCCACGCAAAGCAAATTGGAGGATGGAAGAGCGCGGACACCCGATATAATCGCAATGTAAAGCAGAAGTGTCAAAGCTGCCCAAACCTAACCCAAACAAACATAACATTTCCAAACGTAGCAAGACTGAGCATAATGTGCCGCGACCACTATTACTGGCCTCCCAGGAGCCAACTAGAATGTACTAGAGCACAGTAGAGCGCAGTAATCCCCCGCATCCTAATGTACAGGAAAGAAGACCTTGCCATCCATACCTAACCCAAACTAACGCAGTCTTACCAAACGTAGCCTAACGTAATATAACGTGCCGCGACCGCTATGACTGGACGCCCCAGGGCCAAGCAGAACATAGAAGAGCACAGCAGAATGCAGACGTTGACCGAATAGCAGTGTATAGCGCAAAAGTCTAAGCCATACTGTCCTACCTTAGCCAAACGTGAAATAACCAAACGTAACATAACTCTAACTATCGTGCCCCGGCCGCTACTGCTGGCCTCCCCAGAGCCGAGCAGAAAATATTAGAGGAGAATAGAACACAGAAATCCTTAGAATCGCAGTGCATCGCAGGAAAGTCGAAGCTACGCAGACCTAACTAAAACAAACGTAACGTAACCAAACAAAGCGTAACAGAATATATCGTGCTGCGACCACTGCTACTGACTTCCCTAGGGCCATGCAGAGTGTTGTAGAGCAGAGCAGATCGCAAAAATTCACCGAATAGCAGTTTATAGCGCAAAAGTCAAAGCTATCCTGTCGGAACGTAACCAACCGCCACATAAAGGAACGTAACATAAATCAACCCAACGTGCCGGGGCCACAGTTGCTCGCCCTCCGGGGCCAAGCAGAATATAGCAGAGCACGGTAGAGCGCAGGAATCCACCGAAACACAGT
>NW_016908948.1:353538-378895 GCF_001483705.2 Eufriesea mexicana
CCAGACGTGGCGAGACCAATATTGCTGGCCGCCGCAAAGACGAGCAGAACATACTGGAGCAGAGTGGAGCGCAGAAATGCACCGAATAGAAGTACACAGCACAAAAGTAAAAGTTGTATCAACCAAACATAATCTAACCTAACCTAACCGAACGTAACCTAACTCAACCTAACGTCACGATGCCACAATTGCTGGCCTGTCTAGAGTGCAACAGAACATATTAGAGCACTGTAGATGGCAGAAGCCAACCGTACAGCGATGTAAAGTACAAGAGTCAAAGCCATCTTCTCCCAACCTGACCAAACGTACTGTAACCCACGTAACATATCTAATCCTACCATAACGAGACCACTATTGCTGCCATACCGATAGCCAAGCAGGGCATATTAGAGCAATGTAAAGCGCAGGATCTCGCCGAAAAGCGGTGTATAGTGCACAAATCGAAGCTACTCTATCCTAAACCAACCAATCGCGACAATACCAAACGTAGCATAGCAAAACCCATCCTCCTCGGCCTCCCCAGAGACGGGCAAAGGATAGTACAGCCCAGTAGAGCGCAAAAAGCCACCAAACAGCAATGTACTGCACAAAAGTCAAAGACACTCTAACCGAACAGCAAACAAACTGAACCAAACGTAGAATATCTGAACCTAACGAGCCGAGACATCTATCGCTGGCCACCCCAGAGCCAAGCAGGACTTATTAGTGCAGAGCAGAGCGCGTAAATGCACCGAATAGCAGTGTATAGCTCAAAGGTTAGATCAATCCTTTCCTATCGTAACAAATGGTAACACAAACAAACGTAACATAACAAGAAATATCGTGTCGCAACAACTACTTCTGCGATCCCCAGAATCGAGCACGGCGCATTAGAGCACAGTAGAGCGCAGAGATCTACCGAATTGCAGTGTATAGCGCTGAAGCCAAATCTAGCATATCCTCACCTATCCAAACGTAATATAAGCAAACGTTACCAAACTGAACCCGACGAGCCGAGACCAATATTTTTGGCCTCCATAAAGGCAAGGACAATATACTAGAGCGCATTATAGCGCAGAGGGCCTCTATATAGCACTGTGTAATACAAAGTTCAAAGACATTGTATCCTAACCAGACATATTCTAACATAATCAAACGTATACTAACTATTCCAAACGAGCCGAGTCCACTACTTCAGGCATCTCCACGTGCAACAGTGTATAGTAGAGCCAAGTAGAGCGCAGAAAGTCGCCAAGTAGCAATGTATAACAAAAAAGTCAAAGATATCCTAACCTAACCAGACCTAACCCAACACAATCAGACGTGACTTAACACAAACTATCATGCCGCGACCGCTGTTTTTGTCCTCTCCGGAGCAAATCAGAGCATACGAAATAGCAGTAGGGCGCAGATACCTACTGAAACGCAGCGTACAGCACAAAAGTCAAAGCTGCCCCAACCGTATCTAGCCAAACGTAACATGAACAAACGCAACTCGACTCAGCCTATCGTGCCGAGAGCACTACTGCTGGCCACCACATAGCGACGCAGAATATGTAAGCGCACAGTGGAGCGTAGAGATCAACCGAATAGTAGTGTATAGCACAAACGTCGAAGAAAACTTAACCAAACTTTGCCTACCCTGGCCAAACCAAACGGAGCCTAACATAACCGAACGTGTCGCGACTAGCATTGCTGGCCTCTCCAGGTCGAAGCAACACATAATAGAGGGGAGTACAGCGCAGAAATCCATAAATCTGCTGTGCACAGCCCAATAGTCGAAGTTACACTGTCCTAACAAAACTACCCGTTACATAACCCAAAGTAGCTTGATTCAGACTAACGTGTCGAGACCACTATTGCTGGCCTCCACACAGCCAATCAGACTTTACCATGGCGCAGTAGGGCGCAGAGGTGCACAGAACAGCAGTGTACACCGCGAAGGGCAAAGATATCCAAACAAAACCCTAGAAAGCTTAACCTAACCAAACGCAGCCTAACTGAAACCAACCTGTCGAGACCACTATTGTTGGCCTCCCGAGAGCAAATCAGAGCATATTAGGGCAGACCGGGGCGCACAAGTCCACCGAATAGCAGTGTATGGCACAAAAGTCGAAACTTTCCTAACCAAACATAACCATACCTGAAATAACCAAACGTAACGTGACTCAAGCTAGCGTGCCGTGAGCACTATTCCCGGCGTTCACACAGACAAGCTGTGCGTGATAGCGCACAGAAAAGCGCAGAAGTCCATAGAATATCTGGGAAAAGCACAAAAGTCAAAGATATCCTGACCTAACCTGACATAACATAACCTAGCCAAGCGAAGCGTTACACAAACTATCGTGCCGAGACCACCATTTCTGACATGCACAGCGCTATGCAGAGCATGCCAGATCACAGTGGGGCGCAAAAATCTTCCAGAGAGCAGCTTATACAGCGAAAGGCAAAACAACATGTACCTAACCCGAACTAGTGTAGCCAAACCAAACGTAGCCTAACTCAAACTAACGCGCCGAGACCACTATTACTGGCCTCCTGCGATTGCAGCAGAGTATAGTCTGGTACTGTAAAGTGTAGAAATCCACTGAATAGCGGTGTACAGCACAAAAGTGACAGCAATCCTGTCATAACCTAGCAAATCGTAACATTAGCAAACGTAGCCTAAGAAAGCCTATCATGCCACGACCACCATTGCTGGCCACCGCAGAGTCGAGCAGAGTATTGTAGAGCAACGTAGTGCGTAGACACCAATCGTCTAGTAGTGTAAAGCGCAAATGTCAAGGCTATCCTATCCTAACCTATCCATACGCAATATAACCAACCGCAACGTAACACAAGCTTACGTGCCGTGACCACTATCGCTGGCATGCACAAAGCCAAGCGGAATATTCTACAGCACAGCAGAGCGCAGGAGGC
Organism: Eufriesea mexicana; assembly: GCF_001483705.2. Classification (NCBI taxonomy): domain Eukaryota; kingdom Metazoa; phylum Arthropoda; class Insecta; order Hymenoptera; family Apidae; genus Eufriesea; species Eufriesea mexicana. Next base: position 356,437 of record NW_016908948.1, read on the forward strand.
CACCAATAGCAGTGTGGAGCTCAAAAGTCAGAGTTACCTTAACCAAACCTCGCCTAACCTAACATAACCGAAAGAAGAATAACTAAACCTGACGTGCCGCGACCGCCATTGCTGGACTCTGCTGAGCCAAGCAGAGTGTAATACAGCACAGTAGAGCGTAGGAATCCACCGAAACGCAGTGTATAACGCGAAAGTCAAATCTATCCAAACCTAACCCGATCTAACTTAACGTAACCAAACGTAGCGTAACTAAATGTAACGGGCCGACACCAATATTACTGTCCTCTCCAGAGTCGAGCAGAGTATTGTGGAGCAACGTAGGGCGTGGAAACCCAACGAGTAGCAGTGTATAGCGCAGAAATCAAAGCTACCCTATCCTAGCCTATCCAAGCGCAATAGTACTCGAGGCACGTTAGTTTGCCTCGATACCTGATAGCCTGCTACTAGGTTGATTTTTGTGCCCAACAGTGCCCTAGCAGTTTCAGATTGGCCCTGGGAAGGCCAGCAATAGTAATCTCGGAACGTTACGTTGAGTGTCGTTACGTTCTGTCAGGTTGTGTTAGGCAATGTTTGGTTAGGATGGCTTCAAGTTTTGTGTTGTCCACTGCTCTTCGGTGGACTTCAACGATCTACTGTGCTACAGTACGACCTGCTGGGCACTGGGGAGAGCAGCAACAGCGGTCTCGCACGTTATGTTCGGTTAGGCAATGTTTGGTTAAGTTCCGTTGGCATGGGTTAAGTAGCTATGTGCTAAGACTTTTGCTTTCCTGATATACACTGCGGTTCTACGGATTTCTACACTCTACTCTCCACTATTGTGTTCTGTAGGGCTCAGCGGAGTCCAGCAATTGCGTTTGGGTCACGTTAGCTTGAGTTAGGCTACGTTTTGTTATGTTAAGGTCGGTTAGGCTAGGAGAGGATAGGATTGACTTTAGTGCTATAGTCTGCTATTAAGCGGACGTCTGCGACCTACGGTGCGCTATTATTTTCAGTCTGCCTCTGGGAAGGACAGCAGTAGTTGTTTCGGAACGTTATATTGTGTCAGGTTGCGTCCGGTTAGGTCGGCTTATGCTGAGTTTGGTTGGAATGGTTTCAACTTTTGTGCTTTGCACTGCTATTCGGGGAAAAGATGTGTTCTGCTTGGATCTGTCGTGGCCAGTAATAGGCGTCGCGGCACGTTAGGTACAGTTAGGTTATGTTCGGATAAGTTAGGATTGGTTAGGTCAGAGGAGGGTAGCTTTGAATTTAACGCTACAGCCTGCAATTAGGTGGATTTTTGCGCCCGCAGGACTGTAATGCTTACAGCCGGTCTTTGGGAAGGTCAGCAATAATGGTATCGGCACGTTATGTTGGGTCATGTTAAGCTCGGTAATGTTGGGTTAGACTAAGTTTGGTTAAGGTAGCATTAACTTTTGTGCCATACACTGCTGTTCTGTGGATTTCTGCTCTCCACTGTACTCTAATATTTTCAGCTTGGCTCTGGCAAGGACAGCAATAGTATTCTCCGCACGTTAGGTTTGGATATGCTATGTTTGTCTTTGTTCTGTTGGTTTGGATTAGCTTTGTGTAGTTTCAATTCTTCGGATATACTCCGCGATACAATGGATTTCTGCGTTCTGCTCCCCACTAATATGTTCTGCCTGCCTCTGGGGATGCCAGCAAAAGCGGCCTCGGCATGTTAGGTTGAGTTAGATTGTGCTCCTTTGTGTTAAGGTTAGCCAGGTTTGGAGAAGGTAACTTTGAACTTAGTGGTATAGTCTGCTATTAGAATGGTTTGTGCGCCCTACAATGCTCCAATATCTTCTGCTAGGCTCCGAGAAGGCCAGCAGTGGTAGCCTCGGCACGTTATGTTGGATCAGGTTACGTTCGGTTAGGCCGGGATGGGCTACGTTTGGATATGATAGCTATACCTCTGGCACTTTACACTGCATTTCGTTGGATTTCTGCGCTCCACTGAGCTCTAGTATGTCCTGCTTGACTTCGGGGTGCGCAGCAATAGCGGTCTCGGCAGGATAGGTTGAGTTATGCCATGTGCGGCTATGTTCGGTTAGTTTGGGTTAGGCTACGTTTGGAAACTATATCTCCAACTTTTGTGCTGTACGCTGCTATTCGGCGGATTTCCGTGATCTACTGAGCTCTAGTACGTCCTGCTTGGCTCTGGGGAGTGCAACAATAACGGACACTGCACGTCAGCTTGATCATGCCATGTTTGGTTATGTTCTGTTTGTTTGGGTCAGGCTTGGGTAGTTTCGCTTTTCGGAGATACACTGCGTTTCTATGGATATCTGCGTTCTACTCTCCACTAGTGTGTGCTACTTGGCCCCGCGGACGCCCGTCATAGTGGTCGCGGCTGGTTAGGTTGAGTTATGCTAATTTCGCTTATGTTACGGTTGGTTCGGTTAGGAGAAGGTAGCTTTGACTTTAGTGCCTCTGTCCGCTAATAGGTGGATTCCTGCGCTCTGCAGTGCTGTAATGCTTTCAGCTTTGCTCTGGGAATGTCCGCAATGGTAGTCTCGGAGCGTTATGTTGGGTCATGTTACGTTTCGCTAGGTTGGGTTAGGCTAAGCTTGGTTAGAATAGCTTCAACTTTTTTGCTGTGCACTGCTATTCGGTGCATGTCTGCGCTCTAATGTGTTCTAGTATGTCCTGCTTTGTACTGGGGACGGCAGCAATAGCGGCCTCGGTACGTTCGGTTGAGTAAGGTTACATTATGTTATGCTACGATTGGCTAAGTTAGGGAAGGATCGCTTTGTCTTTGGTGACACAGTCTTCTATTAGGTGGATATCTGACCCTGAAGGACCCTAATGTTTTCAGCTTGGCTCTGGGAAGGCCAGCAATAGTGATATCCGCACGTTATGCTGAGTAACGTTACGTTCGGTTAAGTAGGGTTAGGCTAATTTTGGTCTGGTTAGCTTCAAGTTTTGAGCTGAACACTGCCATTGGAAGGATTTCTGCGCTCTACTGTGCTCTGGTATGTCCTGATTGGATCTGGGTCGTGCAGGAATAACGGTCTCGTCGCGTTTTGTTATCTCAGGCTATGTTTGTCCTTGTTCAGTTAGTCTGGGTTAGGCTTGTGTAGCTTTAACCTTTCTGATATACACGGCCATTATATGGGTTCCTACCTTCTTGTCTCCACTAATGTGTTCCGCTTGACACTGGGGTGGCCAGCAATAGTGGTCGCGGCAAGCAAGGTTGAGTTATGTTACGTTGTGTATTGTTGAGGATGGCTAGGCTAGGAGAGGATGGCTGTGACTTTAGAGCCATAGTCTGCTATTAGGCGGATACCTGCCCCCAACAGAGCCTTTATATTTTCAGCAAGGCTCTTGGAAAGCCAGCAATAGTGGCCTCGTCTCGCTATGATGAGTCAGGTTACGGTCGGTTAAGTTGGGTTAGGAAACGTTTGGACAGGGTAGATTTATCTTTTGGGCTGTACACTGCTACTCGGTGGATTTATGCGCTCTACTGCGCCCTGGTATATCCTTCTTGGCTCTGTGGGGGCCAGTAATAGTCGTCGCTGCACGTTAATTTAAATTAGCATACGTTTGGTTATGTCTCTATCCTCTATATTAGGAGAGGGGAGCTAGAACTTTAGTGCTATAGCCTGCTAATGGGCGGATTTCTGCGCACTACAGTGCTCTAATATTTTCAGCTTGGCCGTGGAAAGGCCAGGAATACGTGTCTCGGCGCGTTATGTTGCATCAGGTTAAGATTCTTTTTGTTACGGTTGGTTAGGTTATAAGAGCATAGCTTTGGCTTTAGTGCCGTTGCCTGCTATTAAGTGGATTTCTGCTCCCTACAGTGCTGTAATATTATCAGCTTTCCTCTGGGAACGCCAGAAGTAGTGGCTTCTCCACGTTATGTTGAGTCAAGTTACTTTCAGTTACTTTTGGTCGGGCTAAGTTTGTTCAGGATAGCTTTAACTTCTGTGCTGTACACTGCTATTCGGTGGATTTCTGTGCTCTTCTGTTCTCTACTCTGTCCTGCTTGGCCCTGTGGAGGGCAACAATAGCGGTCTCAGGACGATAGGTTGGGTCGGGCTATGTTTGGTTATGCAATGATGGTTTGGGATAGGTTTGGGTAGCGTTGACTTTTCAGATATATATTGCGACTACATATACCTCTGCGTTCTACTCCGCACTAACGTGTCCCGGTTAACTCTGGACAGGTCAGCAATAGTAGTTGCGGCACGTTAGGTTGAGTTGGGACATGTTTGGTTATATTACGTTTGGTTAGGTTAGGGGAGAATGGATTTCACTTTAGTGCCCTCGACTGCTATTAGGGGGATTTCTGCTCTATACAGTGCCTTAATATTTTCAGCTTGGCACTGGGAAGACCAGAAATGGTGGTCTCGGCGCGTTAGTGTAAGCTAGGATATGTTTGGTTACGTTACGTTGGTTTAGGTTAGGAGAGGATAGCTAGGGCTTTAATGGCATAGTCTGCTATTAGGTGGATTCCTGCGCCCTACAGTGCTCTGATACTTTCAGCTTGGCTCCGGCCAGGGCAGCAATAGTGGTCTCGGCAAGTTACGATCAGTCATGCTACGTTCGGTTATTTTGGGCCAGGGTAAGTTTCTTTAGGATAGCTTTAACTTTTGTGTTGTACTCTTACTGCTCTCTAGTATTCCTTTCCTGTCCCAGGGAGGGCAACAATAGCGGTGTCGGCACGTTATGCTGAATCAGGCTATGTTTGTTTATGTCTTGTTGGTTTGCGTTAGGCTTGGGTAGCATTGACTTTTCCGATATCCACTGCGATTAAATGGATTTCTGCGTTCTACCTTCTGCTAATGTGTCCCGCTTGACTCTGGATAGGTCAGGAATGGTGGTCGTGGCACGTTAGTTTCAATTATGTAAGGTTTGGTCATGCTACTATAATTTAGGTTAGGAGGGGATAGCTATGTCATTAGTACTCTAGCCTGCTATTAGCTGGATATCTGCGCCGTACAGCGCTCTAACGTTTTCAGCTTGCCTCTGGAAAGTACAGAAAGTGTCATCTCGGCACGTTATGTTGAGTCATGTTACTTGAGTCAGGTTGTGTTATGCTGAATTTGGTTAGAGTAGCTTTAACTTCTGTGTTTTACACTGCTATTCGGTGGAGACCTGCACTCTAGAGTGGCCTAGCATGTCCTACATGGATCTAGCGTGGGCAGCAATAGCTGTCACGGCACGCTGGGTTGAGTCAGGCTATGCTTGGTTATGTTCCGTTTGTTTGGACTAGGCTTGGGTAGCTCTGACTTTTCTGTTCAACACTGCAATTCTATGGATTACAGCGTACTACTCTCCACTAATGTGTTCTGATTGGCACTGGGGAGGCCAGCAATAGTGGTCGCGGCACGTTGGGTTGAGATGGGTTACGCATGGCTATGTTACGGTTGGTTAGGGTGGGAGAGGATAGCTTTGACTTTAGTGCTATTGTCTGATATTAGGCGGACTTCTGCGCCATACAGTGCTCTAATATTTTCAGCTCGGCTCTAGGAGGGCAAACAGTAGTGGTCTCCGCACGCTGTTTGGGTCAGGTTACGTACGCTTATGTCGGTTTAGGCTAAGTTTGGATATGATAGCATTATCTTTTGTGCTGTGCGAAGATATTCCGTGGACTTCTGCCCTTTAGTGTGCTCTTGTTTATCCTGCTTGGCTCTGGGGATGGCAGCAACAGCGGTCTCAGCACGTTAGTTTGTGGTAGGCTCTGCTTGCCTATGCTCTGTTCGTTTGGAGTTGGTTTGGGTATCTACGTCTTTTCTGATGTACACTGCCATTTCATGGATTCCTGCGCTCTACTCTCCACTAATGTGTTCTGCTTGGCTCTGGGGACGCCAACGATAGTGGCCAGGACTAGTTGGGCTTGGATAGGTTACGTATGGCTTGGCTGGGTTAGGTTATGTTTGGTTAGGAGAGCTTTGACTTATGCGCCGTACACAGCTCTTAGGTCAATATCTGTGCTCTGCATTGCGCGACTAGCCCCAGCTTGCCTTTTGCAAGTACAGCAACGGTGGCCGCGGCACGTTTGTTCGAGTTAGGTTACGATAGGTTTGGTTAGGTCAGGTTATGTTTGGTTAAGATGTCATCGACGTTTTGCCATGCGCTGCTATGCCGTGGACTTCTGCGCTCTGCTGTGCTGTAGTATGTTCTGCTTGGCTACGGGAATGCCAGCAGTAGTGCTCTCGGCACGTTATGCTGAGTTAGGATTAGTTTGGCTATGTTACGTTTGGTTATGTTATGGTATGGTAGCTTTGACTTTTGTGCTATACTCTGCCCTTCGGCGGATTTCTGGGCTCTACATTGATCATCTATACCATGCTCGACCCTCGAGAGGCTAGCAACAGTGGTCGCGGTACGTTGGGTTGGGTTACAATACGTTCGCTAACGTTAGGTTACGTTGCGTTAGGTCAGGATTGCCTCAACTTTCCTGTTATAAGCTGTTATTAGGTGGAAATCCGCGCTCTACTTACCACACACTACACGTGTCTAGGGATCCCAGCAATAGTGATCGCGACACGTTACTTTGAGTTATGTTACGTTGGGCTATGCTACGATTTGTTAGGTTAGGAAGGCGTGGTTTCAACTTTTCAGCTATACACTGTTATTCGGTGGACTTCTGCGCACTACTGTGCTCTAATGTGCTCTGCTGTGCTCTGGGGAGGACACCAATATTTGCCTAGGCACGTTAGGTCGGGTTAGGTTACGTACGACTTTGCTATGTTTGGTTAGTCTAGGACAGTATAGCTGACACTTTCGTGCTATACACCGCCATTATGTGGATATCTACGCTTCACATAGCTGTACTATACGCTGCTCGACTTCAGGGAGGCCAGTAATGGTGTTCTCTCACCCTAGGCTGAGTTAGGCTGCGTCCGTTTATGTTACATCAGTTTGGGTTAGGTCCGGAAAGTTTTGACTTTCGTGGTATAAACTGTTGCTCGTCTGACTTCTGCGATCTACCGTGCCCTAGTATGTTCTGCTTGGCTACGGGGATGACAGCAGAAGTGCTCTCGGCACGTTAGGCTGAGTTACGTTTCGTTCGATTATATTGCGATTGGTTACGTTAGGAGAGGATAGCTTTGACTTTAGTACTATAGCCTGCTGTTAGGTGGGTCCCTGCGCCCTACAGTTCTCTAATATCTTCAGCCTGGCTCTGAGAAGGTCATCAATGGTGGTCTCGGCACGTTATGTTAGGTCTAGTTACGTCCGGTTAGGTTTGGTTAGGCTAAGTTTCGTTGGGATAGCTTTTACTTTTGCGCTGTAGGCTGCTATTAGGTGAATTCCTGCACTCTACTGTACTCTAGTGTATTCTGCTTTGTTCTGGGGAGGTCAGCAATTGTGGTCTAGGCACGTTAGATTGAGTTATGTTACGTTTGGTTGGGTTAGGGTATTGTAGCTTTGACTTTTGTGCTGTAAAATGCTATTCGGTGGATTTCTGCTCTCTAGTGCTACATAATGCTCCTTGCTTTGCTTTGGGAATTCCAGAAATTGTGGCCGCGGATCGCTAGGTGGAGTTAGGTTACGTTTGGTTATGTCTGCTCTGTATGGGTGCGGTTGGGATAACTTTACCTTTCGTGCTATGCACTGCCGTTCTGTGGACCTCGGCGCTCTACTGTCCACTAATATGTCCTGCTTTACTCTAGCGGCGCAAGCAATAGGGGCCTCGTTTCGTTAGGTTTATTTATTCCACGCTTGGTTAGGTTAGGTGTGGCCATGTTAGGTTAGGACATCTTTGACTTTTGTGCTATACACAGCTGCTTGTTTACCTTCTGCGCTCTGCTGTTCTCTAGTGTACCCCGCTTGGCTCTGGGAAGGCCAGAAATAGTGGTCCCGGCAAGTTAGGTTGATTTAGGCTTCGTCCGGCTAGGTTACGTTTCGACATGTTACGATAGGATAGCTTCCACTTCTGTGCTGTACACTGCCTATCGGTGAATTTCTGCGGTCTATTGTGATATAATGTTTCCAGCTTAGATCTGCGCATGATGGTAATGGTGGCCGCGGCGTGTTACGTTCAATTACGTTACGCTTACTTAGGTTTGCTTCGTTTGGGTTAGGGTAGGACAACTCTGACTTTTGCGCAATGCACAACTATTCGGCGGACTTCTGCGCTCTACTGTGCTCTTCTGTACTCTGTTCGACTCTGGCGATACCACCAATAGCGGTCTAGGCACATTAAGAAGAGTTGCGTTACGTTTTGTTGCATTGCGTTCGGTTAGGTTGGGATAGGATAGCTCTGACTCTTGTGCTATGCACTGCTATACGGTGGATTTCTGCGATCTACAGTGCCCTAATTTATTCTGCTTGTCACTGGCGAGGCCAGCAATAATGTTCGCGGTACGATAGTTTGATGTATTTTACGCTTGGATAGGTTAGGATTGGTTATCTTCTGTTAGGATGGCTATGACATTCTTGAAGTATACTGCCATTCGGTCGACATCTGTTCGCAGCATTGCTCTACTTGCATCTGCTTGAATCTGGGGAGGCCAGCAATAGCGGTCTTGACACGTTTGGTTCAGATAGGTTACGTTTGGGTAGGTTAGGTTTGGTTTAATTGGGTTAGGATATCTTTGGCCATTGTGCTATACACTGCTATTCGGTGGATTTCTGCGCTCTTCGTTGCTCTACTTTACTCTGCTCGACTCTGGCGAGGCCACCAATAGCGGTCTTGACACTTTAGGAATAGCTGTGTTACGTTTGGGTGCGTTTCGTTTGGTAAGGTTAGGAGAGGATAGCTTTGACTTTTGTACTATACACTGTCATTCGGCGAGTTTCTACTCTATACGATCTACTTCTACTCTCTACTATGCCCTGCTCGTCTCTGTGGATGCCGACAATTGTGACCTCGGCTGGTTGGGTGGGTGTAGGTTACGTTCAGTTACGTTACGTTAGTTTGGGTCCGGTTTGGATGGATTTGACTTTTGTGGTATACGCTGCTATTCGGTGGATTCATACTTTCCGCTGCGCCCTAGTTTGTTCGGCTTGACTCTGTGGAGGCCAGAAATTCTGAACGCGGCATGTTAGGATAGGATTGGTTACGTTTGGCTGGATTAGGTTTGAATGGGTTAGGTTGGGATAGTTTTGACACATGTGTACATCACTGATATCCCATGGCTGTGTACGTTCTACTGTGCACTACTATACATACCCTGCTCTAATCTGCGGAGGCCAGCAGTAGTCGTCGTGGCACGACATGCTATGTTAGGCCATGCTTTGCACTGTTAAGATTGGTAAAGTTAAGACGGGGTTGCTCTGACTTTTGTGCTATACACCGGTATTCGGTGGATTTCTACGCTCCACATTGCTCTACTATACTCTGCTGGACACTGTGGAGACCAGCAATTGCGTTCGTGGCTCGATAGGATGAGTTATGGTTCGTTTGGTTTGAATAGGCTAGGCTACGTCTGGACAGGATGGATTTGACTATCGTGATACACACTGATAATCGGTGGATTTCTGCTTTCTATTGCGCTCTACTATATTCTGCTGCGCCGCGGGGTGTCCTGCAATAGTGTTCGCGGCGCGTTATATTTAGTTAGATGACGTTTGGATTGGTCAGGTTATGGTGGGTTAATCTGCAGTGGCTACGACCTTTGTGCTACGCACTTCAATTATATGGACTTCTGCGCCCTATTGTGCGCTGTCACTATCTGCATGTCTCCGTGAAAGCCAGGTATGGTGCCCGCAGCACGTTAGGTTGAGTCATGTTACGTTTGGTTTCGTAATGTTTGGAAAGCTTTGACTTTGTGATGAACGCCGCTACACGGTGGATCTCTGCTCTCTACTGTTTACTAATATGCTCTGCTTGGATCTAGGGAGTACAGAAATCCTGGTCTCGGCACCTTAGCTTAGCTATGCTACGTTTGGTTGTATTGCGTTCACTTGGATTACGTATTGATAGCTCTGACCTTCGTGGTATACGCTGCTATTCTGTGGATTTCTGCGCACTACTGTGCTCTACAATAATATGCTTGACTCAGGGGAGCAATCGTGTACGTGGCGCTATATTTTGAGTTAGGTTAAGTTTGGTTACGTTACTTTTGGTCAGGTTAGGATAGATTCGCATTGACTTTTGTGCTATACACTGATATCCGATGGGTCTCTGCACTCTGTGTTGCTCTACTATGCTCTGCTCGTCTATGGTTTGGCCAGTAACAGTGGTCTCTGCTTGTTGCGTAGAGTTAGGCTACGTTTGTTTAAGCTATGTTAACCTGGGTTATGCCCGGATTGTTTTGACCTTCGTGGTGTAGACTTTTTTTCTGTGAACTTCTGCGCTGTACAGGGTTCTAGTATGATCTGCATGGCTCCGGGAGGCCAGGAAAAGAGGCCTCGGCACTTTATGTTGGGTCAGGTTGCGTTCGGTTAGGCTGGATCAGACAAATTTTGGACAGGATAGCTTGAACTGTTGTGCCGAACACGGATATTCGGTGGATTTCTGCGCTCTACTGCTCTCTAGTTTGCCGTGCTTGGCTCTGGCGAAGCCAGCAATAGTGGTCGCGGCGCCTTAGGTTGAGTTAGCTTACGTTCCGTTATATTAAGATTGGTTTCGTTACGAGAGGATAGCTTTGACTTTAGTGCTATAGTCTGCCATTAGATGGATTCCTGCGCCCTACAGCGCTCTAATGTTGTCAGCTGGGCTCTGGCAAGGACAGCAATAGTTGTTTCGGCACATTACGATGTGACATGCTACGTTCGGTTAAGTTGGGTCAGGCTAAACTTGCTAGGTGTAGCTTCAGCTATTGTGCTGTATACCACTGTTTGAAGAATTCCTGCACTCTACTGTGCTGTAGAATGCCCTGCTTGGCTCTGGGCAGGGCAACAATAGCTGTCTCGGCTCGTTAGTTTGAGTTAGGCTAAGTTTAGGTATGTCCTGTTTGTTTGGGTTAGGTTTCGGTAGCCTTGACTTTTCTGACGTACATAGCGATTTTACGGATTTCTGCGTTCTACTCTGCAATAGTGACTTTTGATTGGGTCTGGGGAGGCCAGAAGTACTGGCCGCGGCACGTTAGGTTTAGATAGGTTACGTATGGTTTTGTCACGATTGGTTAGGTTTGGAGGGGTAGTTCGACCAATGCGCTATAGTATGGTATTAGGATTACTTCTGCGCCTTACAGTGCTCTAATGCCTTCAGCTTGGGTCTGGGAAGGCCAGCAACAGTGGCCTCTGCACGTTACGTTGAATCAGGTTACGTTGGGTTAGGATGGCTCATGGCAAGTATGTTCAGGATGGCGTTACCTTTTGTGCTGAACACAGCAGTCCGGTGGATTTTTGCGCCCTACTGCGCTCTAGTATGTCCTGCATGGCTCTGGGCAGGCCAGCAATTGCGGCCGCGGCACGTTATGTTGAGATAGGTTACGTTCGGTTGTGTCACGATTGGTTACGTTAGGAGAGGTAATTTGACCTTAGCGCTAGATTCTGCTATTAGGCGGATTACTGCGACCTGCAGTGCCCTAATACTTTCAGCTTGTCACTGGCAAGACCAGCAAAAGTGTTCGCGGCACGTTAGGTTGAGACAGGTTCCGGTTGGTTATGCTACGGTTGACTATGTTAGGAGAGGATAGCTTTGACTTTAGTGCTATAGTCTGATATTTGGTGGATATATGCGCCCTATTGTGCTCTAGTGTTTTCAGCTTGTCCCTGGGATGTTCAGCATTGGTGGCTTCGGCACGTCATGTTGGGTCATGTTGCGCTCGGTTTGGTTGTGTTAGGCTTAGTTTGGTTAGGATATCTGCACGCTGGTGTTCGGTGTACTTCTGCGCTGTACTGTGTTCTAATGTGTTCTGCTTTGCTCTTTGGAGGTCAGCAATAGTGCTCTCGGCACGTTAGGTTTAGTTAAGTTTTGTCCGGCTATATTAAGTTTGGATACGTTAGGATAGGGTAACTTCGAATTTTGAGCAGTGCGCTGCCATTCTTTGGATTTCTCCACTTTTCATTACTCTAGTATACCCTGCTCGACCCTAGGGGGGCCAGCAATAGCGGCCGCTGCCCGATAGGTTATGTTAGGCTACGTTTGGTTGCGTTTCGTTTGTTTGGGTCGGGGTTGGGCCGACTTGGCTTTCATGTCATACACTGCTATTCGGAGGATTCCTTCCCTCTACTGTGCTATAGGATATGCTACTTGGTTCTGTAGAGGCAAGCAATAGTGTCCCTGGCACGTAATGTTGAGATAGCTACGTTCGGTTATGCTACGTAACGTCATGTTAGGATAGGGTCGACTAGACTATTGTGCTATGCAATGCCATTTTATAGATTCCAGCGCTCTACTCCACTCTAATACGTTCTACTTGGATCCGGTGAGCCCAGAAATTGTGGTCTCGGTCCGTTAAGCTGAGTTAGGTTACGCCTGATTACGTTACGTTTGGCCTGGTTAGGATTGAACAGCTATTGGACGACTATTCTGCTGTACACTGCAACGCGGAGGATTACTGCCTTCTACTGTGCTTTAGTATACCCTGCTAGGCTATCGGGAGGCCAGCAGATGTGCGCTCGGCACGCTAGGCTGAGGTAGGCTTCTTTCGGCTATTTTACGTTTGGTTAGGTGAGAATAGTTTAGCTTTGACTTTTGTGCTATACACTGTCATACGCTGTACTTCTGTGCTCTACTGTTCTCTAATATGCTCTGCTTGGCGCTGGGTATGCCAGCAGTAGTGTTCTCGGTACGTTAGGTTGAGATAGGCTTCGTTTGGCTGGGATAGGCTTTGTCATGTTAGGTTAGGATATCTTTGACTTTTGTGCCTTGCACATGAGTGCGGTGGATGTCTGCGCTCTCCTGTGCTCCAGTATACCCTGCTCTGCTCTGCGGAGGTCAGCAACTGTGGTCTAGGCACGTTAGATTGAGTTATTTTGCGTTTGTCTGTGCTACGTTTGATTAGGCTAGGAGCGGATAGCCTTGACTTATGTGCTGTAAATGGTAATCGGTGGACTTCTGCGCTCTACTGTGCTCCAGTACATTCAGCTTGGCTCTCGAGAGGCCAGCAATGGTCGTCTCGGCACGTTAGATTATGTACGGTTGCGGTTGGTTACGTTACGTTTGGCTAGGTTAGGATAGGATACCTCTGACGTTGGTGCTATACACAGCCATTCGGTCTATATCTGTGCACTCCATTGCTCTTCTGGCATCTGCTATAGCCTGTGGAGGCCAGCAGTAGCAGTCGTGGCACTAGCCTTTGCGATAGGTAACGTTTGGTTATGTTAGGTTGGTTCAGTTTGGTTAGGGTGCTTTTGACTTTTGAGCTATACACTGCTGTTCGGCGGACCTCTGCCTTCTACTGAGCTCTAACATGTTCAGCTTGGCTCCGGGTGGGCCAGCTATAGTGGTTTCGGCACGTTACGTTGTGTTATGCAACGTTTGGTTAGATTACGTTAGCTTGGGTTAGCTCTGGATAGCTTTGGCTTTCGTGGTATACACTATTATTCTGTGGATATCAGCGCTCTGCGATACGCTACTCGATTCCGGTCAAGCCAGTAATAGCAGTCGCGGCTCCTTAGGTTGTGTTATGTTACGTTTGGGTATGCTACGATTTGTCAGGCGTGCAGAGGATAGCTCCGACTGTTGTGCTGTACACTGCCATTCGGGCGAATCCTGCGTTCTCCTGTGCTCTAGTATGTTCTGTTTGGCTCTGTGGACGGCAGCAATTGTGGTTCCGGCACGTTGCTTTTAGTTAGGTTACGTTTGGCTATATTCGGTTATTTTGAGTCAGGTAAGGATGGAATTGACATTCCTGCCATACACTTCCATTATGTGTACTTCTGTGCTCTACTCTCCTCTAATATGTTCCGCTTGGCGCTGGAGAGGCCAGCAATTGTGGTCTAGACACGTTAGGTTCGGTTAGCTTACGTTCGGTTGGGTTACGATTTGTTTGGTTAGGATAGGATAACCTTGCCTTTTGTGTTATATACCGCTACCCGATGGATTTCTTCGATCTACATTGCTCTACTATGCTCTGCTCGCCTCTGTGGAGGCCGGAAATATTGGCGGTTGCACGTCAGGTCAAGTTACGTTGCGTTTGGTTAGGTTACGTTAGTCTGGTGTAGGTTTGGGCAACTTTGACTTCCGTGGCTTACACTGTTTTTCGATGCTTTGCTATACTCTGCACTACTGTCTTGAGGCCAGCATGGGCTGTCCAGGCACGGTGGTTTGACTTAAGCTGCGTTAGGTTATGTTACGTTTGGTTAGGTTAGGAGAGTATAGCATTGACTTCTGTGCTATATACTGCCTTTCGGTGAACTTCTGGGCTACGCTGTGCTCTGATATGTCCAGCTTCGCTCCGGGAGGGCCAGGAATAGTGGTATCGGCACGTGACATTGAGTTAGGCTGTGCTTGGTTACGTCAGGTTAGTTCAGGTTCGGTTAGGGTATCTTTGACTTTCATACTTTAAACAGCAATGCGGCGGATTTCTGCGCTCTACCGTGCCCTAGTATATTGTCGTTGTCTCTGTGGAAGTCAGCAACTGTTGTCCAGGAACGTTAGGATGGGTTAGGTTACGTTTGCTTGTGTTACGTTCTGTTGGGGAAGGCTAGCGTAGCTTAAACTTTTGTGCTGTGCACTGCTTTTCGGTGGTTTTCTGCGCTCTCCTGTGCTCTAGTATGCTCTCCTTGGCACATTGGAGGCCAGAAATAGTGGTCTCGGAGCGTTAGGTTGTGGCAGGCAACGTTCGGGTAGATTATGTTAGCCTTGGTTAGTTCTGAACTGCTTTGGCTTTCGTGGTATACGCTACTATTCGATGTATTTCTGCGCTCTACTAAGCTGTGCTCGGTTCTGGGAATGCCATTAATAGCACTCGCGGCTCCTTGGGTTGTGTTGCATTATGTTTGTTTATGTTACAATTGGTTAGGTTCGCAGAGGACATCCCTGACTTTTGCGCTATACACCGCTGTATGGTGGATTTCTGCGCTCTACTGTGCTCTAGTATGTTCAACATGGCTCCGGGAATGCCAGCAATAGTGGTCTCGGTACGATACGCCGAGATAGTGTCCGTTTGGTTAGGTTGGGTTAGGACAGGTTGGATTAGTATATCTCTGACTTTTGTACCTTACGCAGCATTGCAGCGGCATTCTGCGCACTACTGTGCGCTAATATATTCTGCTTGGCTCCGGGGAGGTCAGGAATAGTGGCTTATGCACGTTAGGTTGTGTTCGGTTACGCTTGGTTGCGTTATGTTAGGTTATGTTAGGCTATGATAGCTTTGGTTTTTGAGCTATAGACTGCTGTTTGGTGGACTTCTAAGCGCTACTGTGATCTTATATGCTCTGCTTTGATCTGGGGAAGCCAGAAATAGTGGCAGCGACTCGTCGGGATTAGTTAGGTTGCGGTTGGCTATGTTACGTTTGTATCGGTTAGATTAGGATATCTTTGACTTCTGCCATGTACACTCTATTGCGGAGCACTTCTGTGCTCTACGCCGCTCTAGTTGGTCCTGCTTGTCTCTGGGGAGACCAATAATAGTGGCCTCGGCATATTAGAATGAGATAGGATACGTTTGGATGTGTTGTGTTAGCTTCGGTTAGGTTTGGATAGCTTCTACTTTTCTGCTATACACTGCAATTCTATGGATTTATGCGCTCTGCTCACCTCTGATATGCTTTGTTTGGCGCTGCAGAGGCCTGCAATACTGGTCGCAGCGCGATAGGTTGAGTCAGATTGCGTATGGCTAGGTGAGGTTGGGACAGCTCCGGCTGCCGCTGCGCGCCCATGCATGCAGGACGGGCAGCAAATCCACGATCGTCCGGTGCCGTCGGCTGCACTGTTCCCTCAGCCGAGTTTGTCAGGCGGTCATCACGGTCTGTCGGAACATTCTCCCCAACTGAAGGGCCTAAACGGCTTCAGAAGCTCCGTAGCCGCCCCGGTGGAGTAGTTCATAGATACTGGTCTCCCCCACCCAAAGAGGAACTGACCTAACCTAACCTAACTTAACATAGTGTAACTCAACGTAACGTGCAGCGATCACTACTGCTGGCATACACAGGGCCAAGCAGAGCATAGTAGAGCAGTATAGAGCGCGGAAATGCACCGAGGATCAGTGTATCGCACGCAAGTCAGAGTTACACTAACCGATATAAGCAAACCTAACCTTATCAAACGCAACCTAACGCAACTAAATGAGAGGCCACCCACATTTCTGGCATCCCCAGCGCCAGGCTGATAATATTAGAGCACAGTAGAGCGCGGAAAGCAGCCGCATTGCTGCGGAAAGCACAAAAGACAAAGGTATCTTGGCCAAACGTGTCCTATCCTAATCTAACCAAACGTAACATAGCCAAACCCATAAAAGCACAAAACGTGTCGTGACCACTATTGCTGACCCCCGCATAGCCAATCAGGATATACCAGAGCACAGTAGAGCGCGGAAAACGTCCGCATTGCTGCGGAAAGCACAAAAGTTGAAGCTATCTTCTCCTAACCTAACAAATCGCAGCACACCCAAACGAAACCTAACTCAACGTAACGTGCAGGGACCACTGTTGTTGGCCTCGCCAGTGACGAGCAGGGTGCAGCAGAGCAGAGCAGGGTGCCGAAACGCGCCTAATAGCTGTCGTTGCAAAGAAAGTCACAGCTACCCAATCCTAACCCAAGCAAATATAACCTAGCCGAGCGTAACGTACCTATACCTAATGTGAACAGACCGGTATTGCTGGCCTCCCCAGGGCCAAAAGGAGAATGCTAGAGCACAGTAGGGCGCAGAAGTTCATCGCACATCAGTGTACTGCACAAAAGTCAAAGATATCGTATCATAACACAAACAAAGCTAACCCAACCAAGTGTAACTTGACTCTACCTAACACGCCGCGGCCACTGCTTTTGGCCATCCCAGTGCATAGCAGAGCATATTATATCACAGCAGGGCGCAGGAATCTACCGCATATCAGTGTACAACGCAAAAGTGAAAGCTGTCCTGCCCTAACCTAACCAATCATAGTGTAACCAAACGTAACCAAGCTCCACCTAACCGACCTACACCGCTATTGCAGCCCGCCTCAGAGACAAGCTGAATATACTACAGCACAGAAGATACCATACATCCACCGGTCTTCCAGTGTACAGAGCAGAAGTTAAAGACATCCTAAGCAAATCTGGCCGAACCTAGCCCAAAAAGGTTCCATATCGCAGAATAGCATGCCAAGACAGTTATTGCTCTCCTTCTCAGAGCAAAGCTGAACATATCCGGCCACAGTGGAGCACCGAAATCCGCCGAATATCAGTGTATAGCACAAAATCCTAAGCTACTCTTTCCTATCCAAGCCAATCGTAACATAACCAAACATTGACTAACTCAACATAACGTGCCGAGACCTCCATTGCTGGACTCCCCACAGCAAAGCAGAGCATTCTATTGCTCAGAAGAGCGCAGGAATCCACCGCGAAACAGTTTACAGCACAAAAGTCATCGCTATCCTAGCCTAACCATCCAAACGTAGCACAACCAAACGTAACCTAACTCAACCTAACGTACCTAGGCCATTGTTGCTCACCTCCGCAGGGCCAATCAGAATATACCTGAGCACAGTGTAACGCTGTAACCCTTCGCACTGCAGTGCAGAGCACAAGAGCGAAATACACCCTAGCCAAGTCTGACCTAATTTAACCAAACCAAACGTACCATAGCTCATCAAAATGAGCCGTTACCATAATTGTTGTCATTTCCAGAACCAAGCTGAACATATTTGAGCACAGTAGAGTGCAGACATCCGCCGAATCGCAGTCTACAGCACAAAAATCGTAGCTACGCTGTCCTATCATAACCAATCGTAACATACCCTGTCGCAACATACCTGAACCTGGTGTGCAGCTACCATTATTGCTGGCCACCCCATTGCTGAAGAAAGTATAGCAGCTCAGTGTACAGCGCAGAAATCTACCTAATTACTGTCGTTGCCAAGGAAGGCGGTGCTACCCAAACCGAACCCAAACGGACATAACATTACCAAGCGTAACCTGACCGAACTTAAAGTGCCGAGACCACCATTTCTGGCCTCCGCAGAGCCAAGGAGAGTATACTGGAGAGCAGTAGAGCGTAGAAAACGACCGCATTGCACTGAGTAGCATAAAGGTCGAAGATATCCTTACCAAGCATAACGTAACCTAACCAATCCAAACCAAACACAACCTGTAACACAACCTAACGCGCCGCGGCCACTACTTAAGTTCACCGCAGAGCAAAGCAGAGCAAAGCAGAGCAGGCTTGATCATAGCAGTGCACAGAAATCCGCCGAAAAGCAGTTTACGGCACAAAAGTCGTCGCTACACTAGCCTAACCTGTCAAAATGTACCACAATCAAACGTAACCTAACTCAACCGAACGTGCCTAGACCATTGTTGCTCACCACCGCAGGGCAAATCAGATTATACATGAGCACAGTGGAACGCTGTAACCCTTCGCACTGCAGTGCAGAGCACAAAAGCGAAATACACCCTAGCCAAATCTGACCTAATTCAACCAAACCGAACGTATCATAGCTCAACATAATATGCCGTCACCACAATTGCTGTCATTCCCAGAGCCTAGCTGATCATATTAGAGCACAGAAGAGTGAAGAAATCCGTAGAATAGAAGTGTATAGTACAAAAGTCGAAGCTAAGCTCCCGTACTCTAACAAAAGCTGACCTGTCATAACGTACAAAAACACAAACTTTCCTGCCACAGCCACTATTGCAGGCCTCCCAAGGATCTAGCTGAGCATAGTAGAGCAATGCAGGGAGCAGGAATCCAACGAATCGCAGTGTATAGTGCAAAAGCCAATGCTATCCCGACCTAACCTATCCAAACGAAATATAATCAAACGTACCCTAACTTAGCATAACGTGTCGAGACCACTTATACGAGCCTCCACGGAGCCGAGCAGAACATAGTAGAGCATAGTAGAGCGCAGAGGGCAACAAAATGGTAGTGTACAGCACAAAAGTCAAAGATACCCTTGCCTAACCAGACACAAATTATCCCAGCCAAACGTAGCATAACGCAACGCAAAGTGCCGAGATCACAGTTGCTGTCTTTCCCAAAGCCAGGCTGAGCATATCAGATCACAGTATAGCGTTGAAACACACCGAGTAGCAGTGCATAGCAGAAAAGTCAGATCTATCCTGTCCTAACCTAACCAAACGTAGCCTAAATAAAACTACCGTGCCGGGACCACAATTGCTTGCCACACCAGAGTCGGGCAGAGTGCGGTAGAGCGATGTAGAGCAAATAGATCCGCCGAATAGCAGTGTTTAGCTCAACAGTCAAAGCTACCCTGTACCAACCTAACCATACGTAATATCGTCAAACGTATACTAACTCAACCAAACGTGCCAAGAGCAATGTTTCTGGAATCCCCAGAGCCAAGCTGAGCATACTAGAGAGCAGTAGAGACTAGAAGTCCGTCGAACAGCAGTGCATAGCACAAAAGTCAAAGCCATCATGACCAAACATTAGCAAACCTTATCTAGCCAAGCGTAGACTAACAAAACCATACGTGCCGAGAACACTATTGGTGGCATCCCGGGGCCAAGCAGAGCACATTGCAGCACAGAGGAGCGCAGAAATCCACCTAACATCAGTGTATAGCACGAAAGTCAGATTTATCTTGTCCTACTCTAAGCAAGCGTAACATAACCAAACATAACCTAACAAAACCTATCCTGCCAACACCACTATTGCTTGCCACCGCAGAGCCACGCAGAATCTGCTGGAGCACAGAAGAGCGTAGAAGTCGACCGCGTTACAGTGAATAGCAAAAAAGAAGGGGATATCCTGACAAAACGCACACAACCCTAACCAAACCAAAAGTAACATAACCCAAACTAACGTGCCTTGACAATTGCTGCTGAGCACCACAGTGCCAATCAGAATGTACCGGGGCACAGTAGAGCGCAGAAATCAGCCGCATGGCAGAGTATAGCACTTAAGTCAAAGAGACACTAACCCAACCTGACCTAACCTAACATAACCAAACGCGGCTTAACTCAATATTACGTGCAGATACCACTATTGCTGTCCTTCCGAGAGGCAAACCGAGCATGTTAGAGCCCAGTAGAATGCAGAAATCCGCGGAAAGGAAGTATACAGCACAAAAGTCAACGCAACCCCACCTGACCTTACCAATCATAACATACGCAAACGTAAATTATCTCATTCTAAAGTGCAGCGACCACTACTGCTGGACTCTCCAAGTCGAGTAGAGTATAGTAGAGCAGAGTAGAGCACAGGAATCATCCGAATAAGAGCCTATGCCAGAAAGTCGAAGCTACCCAAACATAACCCATACAAACGTAACGTAACCAAGCGCATCCTAACTAAGCCTAACGTTCCTAGACTTCTGTCGCTGGCCTCCGCATCGCCGAGCAGAATATATTAATGGAGAGTAGGTCGCGGAAGCCCAAAGTATGGCGAAGTATAGCGGAAGAGTCAAAGATATCCTAACATAACCCAGACAAACCTAACCTAACCGAACGTAACATAAATCAACCTAACGTGCCGAGACCACAATTGCTGGCATCACAGAGGCAAGCAGAGCGTATTACAGCACAGTAGAGTGCAGCAATCCGTCGTGCAGCAGTGTATAGTAAAAAAATCTGATTCATCCTGACCTAACCTAACCGAACGTAACATGACCAAACGTATCCTAACCCAACCTAATGTCCCGAGACCAATATTGCTTGCCACCTCAGTGCCAAGTAGAATCTGTTAGAACACATTAAAGCCTAGAAATCGACCGCATTGCACTGAAGAGCAGAAGAGTGTTATATATCCGGACCAAACCTATATTAACCTAACCTTACGAAATGCAACATAACTCAACCTAACATGCGGCGGCTGGTATTGCTCGCCTCCACCGAGGCAGACACAGCATGCTAGAAGAAAGTAGAACGCAGGAGTCCGCAGAATCGCAGTGTATAGCAAAAAAGTCGAAGCTATCCAAGTCTAACCAAAGCTGACATGAACTAACCAAACGTAGCCTCTCTCAATCTAACGTGCCGAGACCACTATTACTGGCCTTTCCAAAGCCAAGCAGAATACTCTAGAGCACGGAAGAGTTTCGAAATCCACCGAACAGCTGCGTATAGCACAAATGTGAAGGTTATCCTATCCTAACCTAACCCAACATAACCTAACCAAATGTAACGTAACTCAACCTAACGTACGGCGACCTCCATTACGGGCATGCCCAGGCTGGAGCAGAGTATAGCAGAGCAATATAGATAGTAGAAATACGCCGAATAGCTGTGTATAGCCGCAAAAGTCACAGCTCTCCTCTTCGAACATGTCCAAACCTAATACAACCAATCGCAACTTAACTTAACATAACATGCGGATACCACAATTACTGAATCCCCAGGGCCAAACAGAATACACGAGGACACAGCAGAGAGCAAAGAGCCACCATATAGCCGCGTATGACACAAGAGTCGAATACATCACGACCTAACGTGACCTAATCTTACCTAACCAAACGTAGCCTAACAAAACTTAACGAGGCTAGACTACTACTTCTACCTCCCCCCCTCCTCCAGTGTCAAAAGCAGTGCATTGCAGTGCAGTAGGGGGGCAAAAATCCTTCGAATAGCATTGTACAGCGCAAAAGTCAGATATAGCCCCTCATAACCTAACCAATGGTAACGAAACCAAACGTTACATTGCCCAACCTAACGTGAGACGACCACTATTGCTGGCCTCCCAGGGACAAGCAGAACGTCCTAGAGCAGAGTAGAGCGCAGCAATCCACCGCATTGCAGTGTACAGCACAAAGGTCGGAGATATCCTGACCTAACCTGTACTAACTTATCCTAACCAAATGTAGCGTAACTCAACATTAGGTGCTGAGACCAATTCCGCTGGGCTGCACAGAGCGAAGCAGACCAGATTAGAGCACAGTAGAGCACAAAAATCCACCGAAGGGCAGTGTACAGAGCAAAAGTCGAAGTTATCCTTTCCTAACGTGACCAAACGTAACGTAACCGTACGTAACCTGCCCAAACGTAACGTGCCGAGACCACCATCTCTGGCCTCCGCAGAGCCAGGCAGAGCAAACCAGAGGACAGTAGAGAGAAGAAATCCACCGAACAGCAGTGTAGAGCGCAAAGGTCAAAGCTATCCTGTCCTAAGCTGACCAATCGTAGCATTACCAGACGTAACCAAACTCAACCTAACGTGCAGCGACCACCATTGATGGTCACCCGAGAGCCAAATAGAAGATATTAGAGCAGAGAGGAGCGCAGAAATCCATTGAATCGCGGTGTACAGCAGAAGAGTCAAAGATATCCAGCCTAACGCAAGCCTACGTAACATAGAGAAACCTAGCCGAACTCGGCATAACGTGACGCGACCACAGCTGCTGGCTTCCCAGGACGAAGGAGGTTACAATGGAGAACAGTAGACCGCAGGAATCCACCGAACAGCAGTCCATTGCACGAAAGCCTGAGCTATCATTGCTTAACCTAAGCAAACATAACATAGCCCTACGTAACCTGACTCAACCTAACGTGCGTAGAACTCTACTGGTGGCCTCC
>NW_016908948.1:378944-401780 GCF_001483705.2 Eufriesea mexicana
CTTCTGTGATCTACCCCGGTATTCGGTGCATTTCTGCGCTCTATATTCCTCCAATATGTTCTGCTTCTCTCTGGAAAAGCCAGCAATAGTAGTCTGGGCACCTTATGGTAAGTTAGGATACGTTCGGTTGTGTTAGGTTAGGACAGGGTAGGATAGGGTATCCTCCACTTTTGTGCTATGCACTGCAATGCGGTTCATTAGTGCGCTGTACTGTGCTCTAGTATACCCTGCTTGGCCTTTGTAGGGCAGGAAACAATGGTAACGGCACGTTAGCTTGAGTCAAGCTACGTTCGGTTATGTCAAGCTTGGTCACATTGGGGGAGGGTAGCTTTGACATATGTGCAATACATTGCTAGTTGGTCGACACCTGCGCTCTGCATTGCTCTGCTAGCCTTTGCTTTTCCATGGGGAGGCCAGCAATAGTGGACGTGGCACGTTTGGTTGAGTGAACTTACGTTTGGCTTGGTTAGGGTAGGCTTAGTTTGGTCAGGGTGGCTTTGACTCTTATGCTACACACTGCTTTTCGGTGGACTTATGCGCTCTATTGTGCTCTAGTATATTGGGCTTGTCTCTGGGGAAGGCAGCGATAGTGGTCTCGGCACGATAGGACGAGTCACGTTGCGGTTGGTGATGATACGTATGGATAGTTTAGGATGGGATACGTCTGACTTTTGTGCTGTACACTGCTATTCTGAGGATTTGTGCGCTCTTCGCTACTCTACTAAACTCTACCCAACTCTGGGTAGGCCAGCAGTGGCTGTTGTGGGACGATTGGTTGCGTTATGTTACTTACGATTAGATTAGGTTAGGGTATGTTTGGTTGGGATGTCCTTGACTTTTGCGCAACATACCGCTATTCGGTGGATTTCTGCACTATATTGTGCCTTAATATGTTCTACTTGGCCCTGGGGAGGCCAGCAACAGATTTGTCGGCTCTTTAGGTTTAGTTATTATACGTTTGGTTAGTTTAGGTTGGGTACGGTTTGGTTTGGTCTGCTTTGACTTTTGCTCTATACACTGCTATTCCATCGATACCATCGCTCTGCATTGCTGTACTAGCATCTGATTGTCTCTGCGGAGGCCAGCAATCGTGACAGTGGGACGTTTGCTTGAGTTACGTTACTTTCGTCTAGGTTAGCTTAGGCAAGATGGGTTAAGGTGACTTTGACTTTCGTGCTATACGCTGTGATTCGGTGGATTTCTGCGATCTGCTGCGCCCTAGTATATCCTGCTTGACTAAGGGGAGCCCACTAATTGTCGTCCCGGCACGGTAGCTTGGCTTATGCTGCGTTTGGTTATGTCACGTTTGGTCAGTGTAGGTGCGGATTGCACTAACTTTTGTGCTGTGTACTGCTACTCGGTGTATCCCTGCACTCCACTGAGGCCTGATACGTTCAGCTTGGCTCTGGGAAAGCCAGCAATAGTGGTTTCGGCTCCTTATGCACAGATGGGATATGTTTGCTTGGGTTAGGTTAGGTCAGGCTGGGTTAGGCTTTCTTCGACCTTTGTGCTTTACCCTGCAGCGCAGCGGATTTCTGTCATCCACTGTGCTGTAGTACATTCTGCTTGGCTCTGGGGAGGTCAGCAATTGTGGTGTAGGTCTGTTCGGTGGAGTACGGTTACGTTCCTTGTCCTATGTTTGGCTTGGTTAGTCTGGGATGGCCTCGACTTTTATGCTGCGCACTGCTATTCGGTGGACTTCTGTGCACTACTGCGACCAAGTAGTCTCCGCTTTGCACTGGGGAGGACAGAAGTAGCGGCCGCGGCGTGTTAGGCTTCGTTAGGTTAATTTTGGTTAGGTTAGGTTTGTCTGCGTGAAGGATAGGCTGTCTTTGACTTCTGTGCTGCACACTGGAATGCGGACGATTACTGCGCTCTACTGTGCTCTGGTATGCTCTGCTTGGCTCTGGGAAGCAAGTAATAGTGATCTCAGCCCGTTAGGTTGAGTTAAGATACGTTTGGCTTTGTTAGGTTAGGTTTGGCGTTGTCAGGATATCTTCGACCATTGTGATATTCACTGCAATGCGTTAGCTTCGATCAGGTTTGGATAGCTTTGACTTTTATGCTATACACCGCTTTTCGGTGGACTTATGCGCTCTATATTGCTCTGACATGCTCTTCTTGGCACTGGCGAGGCCAACAATTGTTTACTCGGAACGTTATGTATAGGTAGGTTACGTTCGGTTATGTTAGGTTAGGACAGGGTAGGCTAGGATATCCTTGACTTTTGTGCTGCACGGTGCAATGCGGTTGATTAGTGCGCTCTACCGCACTGTAGCATAATCTCCTTCGGTATTGGGAGGCCAGCAATGGCGGTCTCGACACGCTAGGTTGAATTAACTCACGCTTGTCTAGGCTAGGTTATGATAGGTTTGGTTAAGATAACTTTGACTTTTTGCTATACACTGCTATTCGAACGATCTCAGAGTTCTACTGTGCTCTAATATGCCCCGCTTCGCGCTGGGGAGACGAGTAATATTGGTCTCGCCAAGTTAGGTTGTCCTATACTTCGTTCGGCTATGTTAGGTCTGTCTGGGTCAGGCGGGATATCTTTTACTTTTCAGCTACACATTACTATCTGGTGACTTTCTGCGTCCTATTGTGCTCTGCTGTACTCTGCTCCAGTTTGGGGAAGCCAAAAATGGTGGTCATGTCACGATAGTTTGCTTTACGCCGCGTTTGGTAATGTTACCATTCGTTAGGTTAGAAGAGGATAGCTTTGACTTTTGTGCTATACACCGCTGTTCAAATGGTATCTACGCTCCACACTGCTCTACTGTACTCTGCTCGACTGCGGGGATTCCAGTAATAGTGTTCTCGGTGTGTCAAGGTGAGTTAGGCTACTTTTGGTTAGCTTAGGTTTGTTTGGGTTGGGTTGAGATATCCTTGACTTTCGTGCTATACGCTGCCTTCCTATGGACCTCTGTGGTCTTCTCTCCTATAGTATGCCCTGCTTGGCGATGGAGAGGCCAACAACAGTGGGCCGGCACTTAAGGTCGCGATTTGCTACGTTTGGTTGTACTAGGTTAGGTCATGTTAGATTAGGGTATCTTTGTATTTTATGCCTTGCACTTCAGCGCGGCGGATTTCTGCGCTCTCCTGTGCTCTAGTATGCTCTGCTTGTCTCTCGGGAGGACAGCAATAGCGGTGTAGGCACGTTAGTTTGAGTTGCGTTACGTTTTGTTAAGTAAGGATAGGATGACTTTGACTTTTGCGCTACGTCCAGATATTCGGAGGATTTCTGCCCTCTTCATTGCTCTACCATGCCCTACTGGACTCTGGTGACGCTAGTAACGGCGGTCGTGCCACGATAATTTGGGGTATGTTACATACGCTTGTGTTAGGTTAGGTTAGGTTTTGATAGGATGCATTTGACTTTTGCGCTTTACATCGCTGTTCAGTGGACTGCTTCGCTCTACTGTGCTCTAATATGTCCTGCTTGGCTATGGGGAGGGCGGCAATAGATGTCTCGTGTCGTTAGGTTTAGCTATTCTACGTTTGGATAAGTTAGGTTCGGCCTGGTTTTTTAGGATGGATTTGACGTTTGCACAATACGCCGATGTTGGGTCGATTTCTGCCCTGTGATGTGATCTAACATTCTTTGCTTCGTCATGGGGAGACCATAAATTGTGGGCGCGTCGACTTAGCCTGAATTAGATTGCGTACGGTTATGTTACGATTGGTTATGTACGGCCTAGACCATTGTGCTATACAATGCTATTCGTTGGGTAACTGCTACCTGCTGCGCCCTAGTATATTCTGCTCGGCTCTAGGGTGGCATGCAACAGTGGTAGCGACACGTTTGCTTGAGTTATCTTACGTTTGGATATTTTACGCTCGGCTAGGTGAGGAGAGGATACGTTTTACTTTTGCGCTATTCACTGCCATTCGGTGGACTTCTGCGCTCTGCTGTGCTAAAGTATGTACTCCACATCTCTGTGGTAGCCAGTAATGGCGGTCTAGGCGCGTCAGGTTGTGATATGTTACTTATGGTTGGGTAATGTCCTGCTTGGCTATGGGGAGGGCGGCAATAGATGTCTCGTGTCGTTAGGTTTAGCTATTCTACGTTTGGATAAGTTAGGTTCGGCCTGGTTTTTTAGGATGGATTTGACGTTTGCACAATACGCCGATGTTGGGTCATACTGTGTTCTAATATGCTCTGCTTTGCTCTGGGGAGGTTAGCAATTGTGGACGTGGCGCGTTAGGTATAGTTATGATACGCCCAATTCTGTTAGGTTAGGTTACGTTTGGTTATGATAGACTTGACTTCTGTGCTATGCACTACTCTTCGGCCTAATTGTGCGTTCTACCGTGATCGAGTATGTTCTGCTTGGTTACGGGGTGGCCAGCAATAGTGGTCTAGGCAAGTTAGGTTTTATTAGGTACGTAAAGTTGTGTCCCATGTACACGGAGACTCTATGGATTTCTGCACCCTACTCTCCTCCAATACGACATGATTTCCGTTGCGGATGTCAGCAATAGTTGTCTAGGCACATTAGGCTGAGTTAGGTTAAGTTAGGTTTCGTTACATTTGGCCTGGTTAGGATAGGATAGTCTTGACTCTTGCGCTATACACTGCTATTGGTGACAGTCTGCGCTGTACGTTTCTCTAATATATTCTGCTTGGCTCTGGGGAGTCCATCAAGTAGTGGTCTTGGCACGGTAGATTGGGTTATGTTTCGTTCGGTAAGGTTATGTTAGGTTAGGTTAGGTTGAGTTTCCATTCGTTTGCTTTGACTTTTGTACTATACACTGCTACAAGGTCGATATCTGTGCTCTGCATTGGTGTACAAGCATCTGCTTGTCCCTGGTGGGCCAGCAATGGTAGTCGTGGCACGTTTGTTTGCGTTCGGATGTCTCTGGTTGGTTTTCGTTAGGTTAAGTTTGAGTAGGATTGCTTTGACTTTTGTGCTATACAGTGCTCTTCGGACGATTCCAGCGCTCTACATTGCTCTTCTATACTCTGCTTAGCACTCGTGACGCCAGAAATTGCTTTCGTGGCACGTCATGTTCGGTTACGTTACGTCTGCGCGTGTTATATATGCTTAGGTTCGGACAGGGCAGCTTTGACTTTTGTGCTATACGCTGATACTCGGTGGGCTTCTGCGCTCTTCATTGCTCTACTATACTTTACTCGATTGTGGGGAGACTAGCAATAGCGCTCGTTGCAAGATAGTTTGTGTTAAGTTACGTTTGGCTTGGTTAGGTTAAATTACGCTCGGTTAGAACGGCTTTGACTTTTGCGTTATATACTGCTATTCGGTGCATTTATACGCCATACGTTGCAATACTATACTCTGATCGAAACTGGGGAGGCCAGTAATTATGGTCTCGGCACGTTGGTTTGAGTTAGGCTACGTTTGGCTAGGTTCGGCAGAGTCAGGTTGGCATAGGATATCTTCTACTTTTGTGCTATGCATTGGAATTTTGTGACAGCTTCTGTGCTTTACTGTGCTCTATTGTAATCCGCTTGCCTTAGTGGAAGCCAGCAATAGTGGTCGCGGCAAGCTAGGTTGGATTTGATTGCGTCCCGTTGTGTTAGGATTGTTTGGGATAGGCTAGGGAATCTTTGACATATGTGCACAACACTGACATCCTATGGACTACTGTGCTCTGCTGTGCTCTATCATATTCTGCATGCCTCTGGGGAAGCTAGCAATAGTGCTCGCGGCACGATAGGTTTAGTTACTCTACCCTTGGCTAGATTGGGCAGAGTCAGGTTAGGATAGGATATCTTCTACTTTTGTGCTATGCATTGGAATTTTGTGACTTTCTGCATTCTATTGTGCTTTAGTATACCCCGCTCGACTCTGGGGATAAATTAGTGGTCATGGCACGATAGGCTGTGTTAGGCTACGCTCGGTTAGGTTCCGGTTCGTTAGGTCAGGATAGGGTACCTATGTCTCTTATGGTACACACCGATATTCGGAGGACTTCTGTGCTCTACATTGCTGTACTGTAATCTGCTCGACACCGGGGAGGCCAGCAATAGTGGTCTCTGCGCGTTAGGTTGAGTTATGTTACGTTTGGTTACGTTACTATCGTTTGGGTTAGGTCTGGATAGATTTGACTTTCGCGGTATACGTTGCTGTTCGGTGGATTTCTACGCTCTACTGCGCCCTAGCATACTCTTCTTGGCAATGGGGAGCCAGCATCATTGGTCTCGGCACGTCAGTCGGAGCTGTTTTGCGTTTGGTAATGTTACGTTTGGCTAGGTGAGGAGAGGGTAGTTTTGACTTTTGTGCTATACACTGCTATTCGGTGGATTTCCGCGCTCTACTGCGCTCTAATATGTTCTGCTGGTGGCCCCCGTGAAGGCCACCAATTGAGGTTTCTTCTCGTTACGTTCAGTTGTTCTACGTTTGGTTAGATTAGGTCAGGATATCTCTGACTTTTGGCTGCACTCTCCTACTTGGTGGTTTTCTGTGTTGCACTGTGCTCTAGTATATCCTGCTTGGCTATGTGGAGGCCAGCAATAGTGGTCCTGGCACGTTTGGTTAAGTTAGCTTACGTTTGGTTGTGTTACGTTTGGTTAGGATAGCAGAGGATTGCTTTGACTTTTACGCCGTACACTGCTATTCGGTGGATTTCTGCGCTCTACTGTGCTCAAATATTCCCCGCTATGTTCTGGGAATACCAGATATTACGGCTGCGGCTCGTTATGTTGTATTTGCTTACGCTTGGTTTGAATAGGTTTGTTTGTGTTATGTTGGGATATCTTTGACTTTCGTAGGATACACTGCCGTAATACGGACCTCTGCGCACAACTCTCCTCTAATACGCCCAGCGTAGCGTGGTAGGGTCCAGCGACAAATTTCACGGCACGTTAGGTTGAGGTGTATAGCGTTCGGTTATTTTACGTATGCTTAGGATAGGATAGGGTAGCTTTGACTTTTATGATATGCACAGCTATTTGGTGGACTTCAGCGCTGTGCAGTGCTCTAATATGCCCTGCATATCCCTCGCGAGATCAGAAATATTATTCTCGGCACGGTACGTTTAGCTATGTAACGGTTGGCTTGCCTAGGTTAGGACAGGCTAGGTTAGGATATCTTTGCCTTTTGTGCCGCACACGGTAATGCCGTGTATTAATGCGTTCTACTGTGAAATAGAATTTTCTGCCTGGCTCCGGTGAGGCCAGCGGTGGTGGCCTCGGCGCGCTAGGTTGACTTAGGTTATGTATGGCTTGGCCAGGTTAGGATATGTTTGGTATGGGTAGCTTTGTCTCATGTGCTATGAACTGCTCTTCGATCGATATCTGTGCAATGCATTGCGCTACTAGCGACTGCTTTTCTCCGGGGTGGCCAGCAATATCAGTCGTGACATGTTTGTTTTAGTTATCTTACGCTTCGTCAGGATAGTTTAGGTCAAGTTTTGTCAATATGGCTTTGTCCATTGTGCTATAAACTGCTATTCAGTCGATATCTGGGCTCTGCATTGCTGTACTAGCATCTGCTTGAATTTGGGAGGTCAGATATCTCTGACTTTTGGCTGCACTCTCCTACTTGGTGGTTTTCTGTGTTGCACTGTGCTCTAGTATATCCTGCTTGGCTATGTGGAGGCCAGCAATAGTGGTCCTGGCACGTTTGGTTAAGTTAGCTTACGTTTGGTTGTGTTACGTTTGGTTAGGATAGCAGAGGATTGCTTTGACTTTTACGCCGTACACTGCTATTCGGTGGATTTCTGCGCTCTACTGTGCTCAAATATTCCCCGCTATGTTCTGGGAATACCAGATATTACGGCTGCGGCTCGTTATGTTGTATTTGCTTACGCTTGGTTTGAATAGGTTTGTTTGTGTTATGTTGGGATATCTTTGACTTTCGTAGGATACACTGCCGTAATACGGACCTCTGCGCACAACTCTCCTCTAATACGCCCAGCGTAGCGTGGTAGGGTCCAGCGACAAATTTCACGGCACGTTAGGTTGAGGTGTATAGCGTTCGGTTATTTTACGTATGCTTAGGATAGGATAGGGTAGCTTTGACTTTTATGATATGCACAGCTATTTGGTAGACTTCAGCGCTGTGCAGTGCTCTAATATGCCCTGCATATCCCTCGCGAGATCAGAAATATTATTCTCGGCACGGTACGTTTAGCTATGTAACGGTTGGCTTGCCTAGGTTAGGACAGGCTAGGTTAGGATATCTTTGCCTTTTGTGCCGCACACGGTAATGCCGTGTATTAATGCGTTCTACTGTGAAATAGAATTTTCTGCCTGGCTCCGGTGAGGCCAGCGGTGGTGGCCTCGGCGCGCTAGGTTGACTTAGGTTATGTATGGCTTGGCCAGGTTAGGATATGTTTGGTATGGGTAGCTTTGTCTCATGTGCTATGAACTGCTCTTCGGTCGATATCTGTGCAATGCATTGCGCTACTAGCGACTGCTTTTCTCCGGGGTGGCCAGCAATATCAGTCGTGACATGTTTGTTTTAGTTATCTTACGCTTCGTCAGGATAGTTTAGGTCAAGTTTTGTCAATATGGCTTTGTCCATTGTGCTATAAACTGCTATTCAGTCGATATCTGGGCTCTGCATTGCTGTACTAGCATCTGCTTGAATTTGGGAGGTCAGCAATGGCTGTCGTGCACGTTTGGCTGAGATAGGTTACGTTTGGTTTGGTTTGGTTAGGATAAGTTTTGTTAGGATGGCGTTGACTTTAGTGCTATACACTGCTATTTAGTGGCATTCTGCGCTCTGCTGTGCTCTAGTACTTTCTTTGTCTCTGGCGAGGCCAGCAACAGTGTTCCCGGCACGTTAGGTTAGTTTATAAGGCGTTTGGTTATACTACGCTTGTATATGGTAGGACATGGTAGCCTTGACCTTTGAGCTATCCGCTGCTATTCGGCGTGTTTTTACGCAACGCCTTCTTCCACTATACTCTGCTCGACTCTGCGGAGGCCAGAATTTGTTGTCTCGTTTCGTTACGTTGAGTTAGGTTACGTTCTGTTACGTCACGAAAGTTTGGGTTAGGCTTGGGTAGATATGACTTTCGTGGTATACGCTGCTATTCGGTGGATTTCTCAGCTCTACCCTGCTCAAGTATATTCTACTTGTCTCTCGGGACGCCAGCAGTATTGGTCTCGGCTCGTTAGTCTGAAATAGGTTGCGTATGGTTTGTTACGTTCGGTTATACGTGTATTAATGCGTTCTACTGTGAAATAGAATTTTCTGCCTGGCTCCGGTGAGGCCAGCGGTGGTGGCCTCGGCGCGCTAGGTTGACTTAGGTTATGTATGGCTTGGCCAGGTTAGGATATGTTTGGTATGGGTAGCTTTGTCTCATGTGCTATGAACTGCTCTTCGGTCGATATCTGTGCAATGCATTGCGCTACTAGCGACTGCTTTTCTCCGGGGTGGCCAGCAATATCAGTCGTGACATGTTTGTTTTAGTTATCTTACGCTTCGTCAGGATAGTTTAGGTCAAGTTTTGTCAATATGGCTTTGTCCATTGTGCTATAAACTGCTATTCAGTCGATATCTGGGCTCTGCATTGCTGTACTAGCATCTGCTTGAATTTGGGAGGTCAGCAATGGCTGTCGTGCACGTTTGGCTGAGATAGGTTACGTTTGGTTTGGTTTGGTTAGGATAAGTTTTGTTAGGATGGCGTTGACTTTAGTGCTATACACTGCTATTTAGTGGCATTCTGCGCTCTGCTGTGCTCTAGTACTTTCTTTGTCTCTGGCGAGGCCAGCAACAGTGTTCCCGGCACGTTAGGTTAGTTTATAAGGCGTTTGGTTATACTACGCTTGTATATGGTAGGACATGGTAGCCTTGACCTTTGAGCTATCCGCTGCTATTCGGCGTGTTTTTACGCAACGCCTTCTTCCACTATACTCTGCTCGACTCTGCGGAGGCCAGAATTTGTTGTCTCGTTACGTTACGTTGAGTTAGGTTACGTTCTGTTACGTCACGAAAGTTTGGGTTAGGCTTGGGTAGATATGACTTTCGTGGTATACGCTGCTATTCGGTGGATTTCTCAGCTCTACCCTGCTCAAGTATATTCTACTTGTCTCTCGGGACGCCAGCAGTATTGGTCTCGGCTCGTTAGTCTGAAATAGGTTGCGTATGGTTTGTTACGTTCGGTTATTTTAGGAGAGGATAGATATGGCTTCCGTGCTATGCACTGCTGTTCCGCGAATTTCTGTTCCCTATTGCGATCTAATATTCGCTGCTTTGGTCTGGGAATGGTTGAAATGGGGCCGTAGCGCGTTCGGTTGGGGTAGGCTACGTTTGGCTAGGTTCGGTTTGTTTACGTTTGGTTAACATATCTTTGACTTTCGTGCTGTACGCTGCCATTCTATGGACATCTGCTTTCTACTCCCATCTAGTGTGCCCCGTTTGGCGATGAGGAGGCCAGCAATTGTGGGCTGGGGTCGTTTCATTAGGATCGGTCACGATTGATTAAGCTAGGTTAGGCAAGGTTAGGCTAGGATACATCCTGCCTTTATGCTGTACGCTGTTATTCGGTCGAATCCAGAATCCGACATGGCTTTGCTATACTCTGCTTAGCGCTCGTGATGTAAGAAATGGCTTTCGTGGAACGTCGGCCTGCGTTACGCTACGTCTGCCTATGGTAGGATTGGTTAGGTTAGAATATGGTAGCTTCGACTTTTGTCCTACGCGCTGCTATTCTATGGCCGCCTGCGCTGTCCTGTGCGCTGCCGCACTCCGCTTGTCTCTGTGGACACCAGGAATAATGCTCTCGTCACGTTAGGTCGAGTTACGTTACGTTTGGTTAGGTAGGTTTGGTTAGGATAGCTATGACTTTTGGGCTATACACTGCTATTCGAACGATTTCAGCGATCTACATTGCTCTGCAGTACTCTGCTAAGCTCTCCTGAGGCCAGCAATTGCGGTCATGTAACGTCGGTATGGGTCACGATACTTCCGATTATGTTACGTTTTGATATGTTAGGATGGGGTAGATTTCACTTTTACGTTATACGCTGATATTCGGTCGATTTCTGCGTTCCATTGCGCTCTAATATGATCTGCCTGGAGGTGGGGATGCCAGCAGTGGTTTTCTCGGCACGTTAGGTTGAGACGGGCATCGTTTCGATATGGTGGGGCGCGTCAGGTTAGGTTAGGGTATCGTCGACTTTTGTGCCTTGCATATGAGTGCGGCGGTTATATTTGCACTACTGTGCTCTAGTTTCTTCTACTTTGCTCTGGCCAGGTCAGCCATAGTGGTCTAGGCACGTTAGGCAGAGTTAGGTTGCGTTTGGTTGTACCACGTATGGCTAGGTTAGGAGCGGGCAGCTTTGACTTTTGCGTTGTACACTGCTATTCGGTGGATTTGTGCGTTCTAATGTGCTCTAGTATGTCCTGCTTCTCTCTGAGGAGGGCAGCAATAGCGGTCTCGGCACGTTGGTTTGAGTTATGCTATGTTTGGTTGTGTTCCGTTGGTTTGGGTTAGGCTTGGATTGCTTTTACATTTCTGATATACACTGCGATTCTATAGGCTTCTGCGCTCTACTCATCACCAATGAGTTCCACTTGGACCTGTGCAGGCCAGCAACAGTGGTGGCAGCACGTTAGGTTGAGTTAGGTTACGCCCGGCTGTGTCAGATTTGGCTGGGATAGGAGAGGATATCCTTGACTATAGTGCTACAGCCTGCTATTAGGTCGATTTCTGCGCCCTACAGTGTTCTAATGTCTTCACCTCGGCGCTGTGAATGCCAGCAACAGTGGTCTCGGCGCTTTAGGTTAGGCATGTTAAGTTCGGTAAGGTAGGGGCAGGATATGATTGGTCAGGGTAGCTACAAATATTCTGCTGTACACTACTATTCGGTGGATTTCCGCTCTCTACTGTGCTCTGGTATGCCCTGCTTGGCTCTTGGGGGGGGGGGCAGTAGCAGTCTCGGCATGCTAGTGGGATCGAGGCAATATTTGGCTATAATCTATTGGTTTGCGTTAGGTTTGGGTACCTTTGACTCTTTTGCTATGTACAGCGATTCTATGAATTCCTGCGTTCTACTCTCCACTAACGTGTTCTGGTTGGCCCTGGGCTGGACAGCAATACTGGTCGCGACACGTTAGGTTCAGTTATGAAGCGTTTGGCTATGTCACGATTGGTTAGGTTTGGAGATGTAACTATGAACTTAGTGCTGTCGTCCGCTATTACGAGGAATTTAGCACCGTACTGTACTCTAATATTCTCAGCTTGTCTCTGGGGATGTCAACAATAGCGGAATTTGCACGTCACGCTTGGTCAGGTTACGTTCGATTAGGTGTGGTCAGGATAGGTTTGGTCAGGATAGCTTTAACTTTTGTGCTGTGCAATGCTATTCGGTCGACTTCTACGCTCTATCGTGCTGTAGCATGTCCTGCCTGGCTCTTTGGAGGGCAGCAAAAGCGGTCTCCGCACGTTAGGCTTAGATATGCTATGTTTGGTTGTGTCCGGTTGCTTCGAGATAGGCTTGGGTAGCTTTGACTTTTCTGATATACACTGAGATTCCCTGGGTTTCTGAGTCCTACTCTCCACTTCCGCAATCCGCTTGACTCTGGAGAGGCCGGCGACATTGGTCGCAGCACGTTAGTTTGATTTAGGTTACGATTGGTTATGTTACGGTTGGTCAGTTCAGGAGGGGAAATATATGACTTTAGCGCTATATTTTGCTATAGGGTGGACCACTGCGCCCTACAGTGCCCTAATCCATTCAGCTTGTCACTGGGAAGGCCAGCAATAGTGGGCTCGGCACTCTATGTTGGGACATGTTACGTTCGGTTAGGTTGGGTTTGGCTAAGTTTGGTTAGGACAGCTCTTACTTCCGTTCTCTCCACTGCTGTATGGTGGACTTCTGCATTCTACTGAGCTCTAGTTTGTCCTGCTTATCTCTGGGGATTTCAGCAATAGCTGTTTTGTCACGTTAGGTTGAGTAAGGCTATATTTGGCCGTAAAGAGTCTGTTTGGGTTAGGTTTGGGTAGCTAAGACTATTCTGATATATACTGCGCTTCTACGAATTTCTGTGTTCGACTTTCCACTAACGTGTTCTGCTTGTCTCTGGGGTGGCCAGCAGTAGTCGTCGCGGCGCGCTAGTTCGAGCTATTTCACGTTTGGTCATGTTACGTTTGGCCAGGTTGGGAGAGGGTAGCTTTGACTTTAGTGGCATAGTCTGCCATTACGTTGTTTTCTGCGACATACTGTGCTCTAGTGCTTTCATCTTGGCTCAGGGAAGGCCATCATTAGTGGTCTCGCAGGATACGCTGTTCCAGGTTACGTTCGACTGGGTTTGGTCGGGCTAAGTTTGGTCAGAATAGGTTTAACTTCTGTGCTGTACAACGCTATTCGGTAGATTACTGCGCTCTACTGTGCTCTGGTACGCCCTGCTTGGCTCCGTGGATGGCAACGTTGGCGGACTCGGCACGTTTGGTTGAGTTAGCCTACGTCTCGTTATGTTCTGTTCGCTTGCGCTAGGTTTGGGTAGCTTTGACTTTTCTGATATGTACAGCGATTCTATGGATTTCTGCGACCTACTCTCCGCTATTGTATTCTGCTTGGCTGTGGGGATGCCATTAATAGTGTTCGCGGGACTTTGGGTTGTGTTATGTTACGTCTGGTTATGTTAGGATTGGTTAGGTTAGGAGAGGACAGTCTTGACTTTAGTGCTATAGTCTGCTATTGGGTTGATTCCCTCGCCCAACGGTGCTCTAATATTTTGCGACTTGGTTCTGCGAAGCCCAGCAATAGTAGCCTCAGCACGTCGCGTTGTGTCAGGTTACGGTCGATTAGGTTGGGTTAGGCCACGTTTGGACAAGTTGTCTTTAACTTTCGTTCTGTCCACTGCTATATGGTAGACTTCTGCATTCTGCTGAGCTCTAGTTTGTCCTGCTTGTCTCTGTGGAGTTGAGCAATAGCAGCCTCGGCACGGTAGGTTGAGTTAGGCTGTGTTTGGCCGTGTATGGTTTGTTTGAGTTAGGTTTGGGTGGATACGTCTCTTCTGATATTTACTGCGATTCTACGGATTTCTGAGATCTACTCTCCACTAATGTGTTCCGCTTGGCTCTGGGGTGGACAGTAATAGTTGTCGCGGCTCGTTAGGTTGAGTTATGTTGCGCTTAGTTATGTTACGATTTGTGCAGTTAGGAGAGGATGGCTATGACTTTTGTGCTATAGTCTGCTATTAGGGGGACTTCTGCGACCTACAGTGCTCTAATGTCTTCAGCTTGGCTCTGGGATATCAAACATTAGTGGTCTCACCACGACATGTAGAGTCATATTACGTACGGATTGGTTGGGATTGGCTAAGTTTGGATCTAATAACCTTAACTTCTGTTCTGTACACTGATATATGGTGGGTTTCTGCGCTCTACTGTACTCTAGTATGTCCTGCTTGGCCCTGTGGCGGGCAGCAATAGCGGTCTCGGCACGTCAGTTGAGTTATCCTACGCTTTGTTACGTTCTGTTTTTTTGGGTTAGGTTTGGGTTAGGTTGTTTCTGCGTTCTACTCTCCACTAACGTGTTCTGCTCGGCTTTGGGGAGGCCACCAATATTTTCGCGGCACGTTAGGTTGAGTTAGTTTACATTTGGTTATATCGCGGTTGGATAGGTTAGGAGAAGATAGCTGTGACTTTAGCGCAATGGTTTGGTATTGGGTGGATTTCTGCGCCCTATAGTGCTCGAATGTCTTCAGCTTGGCACTGGGAATGCCAGCAATGGTTTTCTCGGCTAGTTATGTTGAGTCAGGTTACGTTCAGTTAGGTTCGGCAAGGCTAAGTTTGGTCAGGATAGCTATATCTTTCGTTCTGTGCACCGCTATATGGTGGATTTCCTCGATCTACTGTGCTCTAGTATGTCATGCATGGCTCAGTGGAGGTCAGCAATAGCGGTGATGGCACGTTAGGTTGAGCCATGTTACGTTCGGTTATGCTGGGTTAGGCTAAGTTTGGTATGGATAGCTTTGACTTTTGTGCTCTACACTGCTTTTCGGTGGATTTCTGCGCTCTACTGTCCTCTAGTATATCCTGCTTGGATCTAGCGAGGGCAGCAATAGCGGTCTCGGCACGATTGGTTGAGTAAGACTATGTTAGACTATGTTCTGTTGGTTTGCGATAGGTTTGGGTAGCTTTGACATTTCTGATATATACCGCCATTCTATCGACTTCAGCGTTGTACTGTACGCTATTGTGATCGGCTTGGCTCTGTGGAGGCCAGCAATAGCGGTCTCAGCACATTAGGTTGAGAAATGCAACGCTTGGCAATGTTCTGTTGGTTTGGGTTGGTTTCGGGTATCTTTGACTCTTCTGAGGCAAACTGCGATTCTATGGATTTCTGAGTTGTACTCTCCACTTGACTGTTATGCTAGAATCTGGGTAGGCAAACAATATTGGTCACGGCACGTTATGTTGTGTTAGGTTAGGTTTGGTTATGTTACGATATGTCAGTTTCGGAGAGGATAGCTTCGACTTTAGCGCCATGGTCAGCCACTTGGTGGACATCTGCGCCCTGCAGAGCTCTAATGCATACAGCTTTGCTCTGGAAAGGCCAGCAATAGTGGCCTCTGCAAATTATGTTGAGTCAGGCATCGTTCGGTTAGGTTTTGTCTGGTTAGGTTAGGTCAGGGTAGCTTCAACTTTTCTGCTGGTTACTGGTATTCGGTGGATTTCTTCGCTCTTCTCTGCTCTAGCATATTCTGCTTGGCTCTGAGGAGGCCAACAATAATTGTCCCTCCACGTTAGCTTGAGCTTGGTTACGTTTGCTTATGTCACGATTGGTTCGGTTAGGAGTGGTAGCTTTGTCCTGAGTGCTATAGTCTGCTGTTAGGTGGATTTCTGCGTCCTACAGTGTTTTAATGCTTTCTGCTTGACTCTGGGAAGGTCAGCTATAGCGGTCTCTGCACGTTAGGTTTAGTCAGGTTACGTTCGTTTGGGTTGGGTCTGGCTACGTTTAGACAGGGTAGCCATAACTTGTGTGCTGGTTTTGACATTCGGTGGACTTCTTCGCACTACTGTGCTCAAGTATGTCCTGCCTGGCTCTGCCGGGGGGGGGGGGCTGGAATAGCTGTCTCGACATGCTAGGTTGATCTAGGCTGTGTATGTTTGTGATATGTCGATTTCGATTACGTTTGGATAGCTCTGACTTTTCCTTATGCACTGCGGTTCTATGTCTTTCTGCGCTCGGCTCTCCACTTATGTGATCGGCTGGGGTGTGGGGATGCCAGTAATAGTGGTCGCGGCACGTTAGGTTGCGTTAGGTTACGTTTGGATATGTTGCGGCTGGTTAGGTTGGGAGAGGTTCGCCCTGACCTTATTGCTATAGTCCGCTGTTATATGGATTTCTGCTCCCTACAGTGCTCCAATATCTGCAACTTCTCATCGGGAAGACCAGCAATAGCGCTCTCGGCAATGTATGTAGGGACAGGTGACGTTCGGTTATGATGGGTTAGGCTAAGTTTCACACGGATATCTTTAGCTTTTGTGTTGTGCACTGCTGTACCGTGGATTTCTCCACCTGCTGTGCTCTGGTATGTCACGCTTGGTTTTGGGGAGGGCAGCAACAGCTGTCTCGGCACGTTAAATTAAGTTAAGCTATTTTTGGTTATGATACGTTGGTCTGTGTTAGGTTTGGGTAGCTAT
This sequence comes from Eufriesea mexicana, assembly GCF_001483705.2. Taxonomy (NCBI): domain Eukaryota; kingdom Metazoa; phylum Arthropoda; class Insecta; order Hymenoptera; family Apidae; genus Eufriesea; species Eufriesea mexicana. Next base: position 395,514 of record NW_016908948.1, read on the forward strand.
GACTGATCTGATATACACTGCGATTCGACGGACTTCTGCGTCCTTCTCTCCACTAGTGTATTCTACTTGGCTCTGTGGTGGCCAGCGATAGCGGTCCCGGCTCGTTAGGCTGAGTTAGGTTTGGTTTGGTTATGTCACTATAGGTTAAGTTCGGAAAGAATAGCTCTGACTTTGGGGCCATAGTCGGCCACTTGGTGGACTTCTGCACCCTACAATGCTCTAATGCTTTCAGCTTGGCTCTGGGAACGCTTGCAAAAGTGGTCTCTGCAAGCTATTGTGAGTCAGGCTACGTTCGGATTGGTTGGGTCCGGCTAAGTTTGGAAAGGGTAGCCGCAACATTTGTGCTCGTCTCTGATGATCGTTAGATTTCTGCGGTCTACTGCCTTCTTGTACATCCTGCTTGGCCGCGGGGGGGGGGGGCAGCAACAGCGGTCTCGACATGGTAGCTGTAGTTAGGCTATATTTGGCTATGCTCTGTTGGTTTGCGCTAGGTTTGGGTGGCTATGACTTTTCTGATATACAGATTGCGATTCTATGGGTTTCTGCGTTCTACTCCCAACTAATATGTACTTCTTGATTCTCGGGAGGCCAGCCATAGTGGTCGCGGCACGTTAGGTTGAGTCAGGCTACGTTCGAATATGTTCGGTTCGGCTAAGTTTGATATGGATAGATTTAACATTTGTGCTGTACACTGCTGTTCGTTGGAATTCTGCGCTCTACTGTCCTCTAGCATGTCCTGCTTGGCACCTGGGAGGGCAGCAATAGCGGTCTCTGCACGTTACGTTGAGTCAGGCTACGTTCGGTTTGTTTGGGTCTGGCTAAGTTTGGACAGGACAGCCTTAACTTTTGTGCTGGTTTCTGATATTCGGTGGATTTATTCGCTCTACTTTGCTCTAGTGTGTCCTGATTGGCTCTGTGGGGACAGCAATAGTGCTCGCGGCAGGTTAGGTTCTGTTAAGCTATGTTTGGTTATGTTAGGATTGGAGAGGTTATGATGGGATGGCTCTAACTTTAGTGCTATAGTCGGCTATTGAGAGGATATCTGTGCAATTAAGTGCTCCAACATTTTCAGCACGGCTCTGGTAAGGCCAGCAATATTTGCCTTAGCACGTTATGCTGATTCAGGTTACGGCCGGTTAGGGTCGGTTGGCCTATGCTTCGTCAGGACAGCTCTAACTTTTTTTCTGTAAACAGCTATTCGGTGAACTTCTGCGCTCTTCTGTGCTCTAGTATGTCCTGCTTCGCCCCGGGGAGGGCAGAAATAACGTCCTCGGCGCGTTAGTTTGAGTTAGTCTATGTTTGGCTATGCTCCGTTGGCTTGGGGTAGGTTTGGGCAGCTTTGGCTTTTCTGCTGTATACTGCGGTTCTATGGATTTCAGCGTTATACTCTCCGCTAATGTGTCCTGATTGGCTCTGCTGTGGCCAGCAATAGTGGTCGCGCCAAGTTAGCGTGTGTTAGGCTACGTTCGGTTATGTCACTGTTTCTTAGGTTACGAGCGGCAGCTTTGATCTTAGCGCTATTGTCTTCTGCGAGGTGGATGCCTGCTACCTACAATGCTCTAATGCTTTCAGCTTGGCTCTGGGAAGGCCAGCAATAGAGTACTCAGCACGTTATGATGCGTCAGGTTACGTTTGGCTAGGTTGGGTCAGGCTAAGCTTGGTCTGGATGGCTTTACCTTTTGTGATGTATACTGGTATTCCATGGATTTCGGCGATCTACTGTGGTCTTGCTTGCCTTGATTTGGAGGGGGGGCTCTCAAAAGTAACGGTCTCGGTACGCTAGGTTTGGCCAGGCTATGTTTGGTGATGATCTGCTAGTTTGGGTTAGGTTTGGGTAGCTTTGGATTTTCTGATATACGTTGCAATTATATGGATTTCTGCGTTCTACTATCCACTATCGTGTACCGCTTGGCTCTGTGGAGGTCAGCAGCAGTGGTCGCGGAGCGTTAAGTTTAGTTAGGTTACGCTTGGTTATGTTCCGATTGTTTGGGTTAGGAGAGGATGACTTCGACTTTAGTGCTGTGGTCTGCTATTACGAGGATTTCTGCTCCCTACGGTGCTTTAATATCTTCAACTTGGCCCTGCGAAGGACACATACAGTGGCCTCCGCACGATATGGTGTGCCAGGTTACGTTCGGATGGGTTGAGTCAGACTAAGTTTAGACAGGATGTCATTACCTTTTACGCTGTACACTGCTATACGGTGGACTTCAGTACTCTTCTGTACTCTAGTATGACCTGCTTAGCTCTGGGGAGGTCAGGAAAGCCGGTGTCGGCACGTAAGTTTGAGTAAGGCTACGTTTGGTAATTTTCTGTTTGCTGGAGTTAGGCTTGGGCAGCTTTGCCTTTTCTGATACACACTGCGATAATATAGATTTCAGCTTTCTACTCTCAACTAACGTGTTCCGCTTGACTCTGTGGAGGCCAGCAATAGTGGTTACTTCACTTTAGGTTGAGATATGTTACGTTTATTTATGTTACGTTTGGTTAGGTCTGGAGAGTATACATATGACTTTAGTGCTATAGTCTGTTAATAGGAGGATTTCTGCTCCCTACAGTGCTTTAATTTTGTCACCTTGGATCTGAGAATGCCAGCAATAGTAGTCACGGCGCGTTATGTTGAGTCATGTTAAGTACGGCTATGTTGGGTTAGTCCACGTTTGGATAGGGTGGCTTTAACTTTTATACTGTACCCTGCTATTCGGTGGATCTGTGCGCTGCACTGTGCTTTAGTATGTCCTGCTTGGCGCTGGAGATTGCAGCAATAGCGATCTCGGCACGCTAGGTTTAGCCACGCTATGTTTGGTTATGTTCTGTTGGATTGGGTTAGGCTTGAATAGCTTTGACTTTTCTGATATACAGAGCGATTATATGGATTTCTGCTTTCTACTCTCAACTAACGCGATCCGCCTGACGCTGAAGAGGCCAGTAGTTATGGTTACGTTTGGTTATGTTACGATTGGTTTGGTTAGGAGAGGGTAGAATTGACTGAAGTGCTATAGTCTGCTATTAGGTGGATTTCTGCGCCATACAGCGATCTAATATTTTCAGTGCGGCTCTGGGAAGGCCAGCAATAGTGGCCACGGCTCGTTATGCTGAGCTATGTTACGTTCGGTTAGGCTGGGTTAGGCTAGGTATGGGTATGATGGATAAACCTTTTGTGCTGAACACGGCTATTCGGTGGACTTCTGCGCTCTACTGGGAACTAGTATATCCTGCTTGGCTCTGAGGAGGGCAGCAATAGCGGCCTCGGCGCGTTAGTTTGAGTTATGCTATGTTTGGATATGTTTTGTTGACTTGGGTTATGTTTGTGCAGCTCTGTCCTTTCTGATGTACACGGAGATTCTATGGATTTCTGCGTTCTACTCCCCGCTAATGTGTTCTGCTTGGCTCAGGGGAGGCCAGCAATTGTCGTCGCGGCACGTTGCTTTGTGATGGGTTACGTTCGGTTATGTTACGATTGGTTATGTTCGGAGTGGATGCCTTTGACTTTAGTGCTATATCGTTCTGTCAGGTGGACCTCTGCGCCCAACGGTGCTCTATTATTTTCAGCTTGGCTCTGGGAATACCATCAATAGTGGTCTCGCACGTTTAGTTTTGTCAGGATACGTTCGGCTCGGCCGGGTTACGATATGTTTGGTTACGATTGTTATACCTTTTGAGCAGTACACTACCGTTCGGAGGGTTTCTGCGTTCGACTGTGCCCTACTATGCCCTGCTTGGCTCTGAGGAGGGCAGAAATAACGGTCTAGGCTCACTAGGCTGAGTTATGCTATGTTTGGTTATGTTGCGTTTGTTTTAGTTAGGTTTTTGTACCTTTGACTTTTCTTACATATACTGCGATTATAGGGATCACTGTGTTCTACTGTGCTCTACTTCATTCTGCTTGGCTCTGTGGAGGCCAGATAGTAGTGGTCCCTGCGCGTTGGGTTGAGTTACACTCCGATTGGAGTCTTCAGGTAAGGCCATGTTTGTTTACTACATCTTCCACTTTTGCAACAGTGGTCTCGGCGTGTTAGGTTCAGATAGTTTACATTCGTTTCTGCTACGCTTGTTTAGGTTAGGGTACGATAGCCCCGACTTTAGCGCCATATATTCGGTGGATTTCTTCTTTGTAGTGGTAAGATATGTACTGCTTTGCTCTGGGAAGCCGAGCGATATTGGTCCCGTCACGTTGTGTTGTGTTACACTACATTTGGGATGGTTAGGTTGGAACAGCTTTGGTCAGGATATGTTTAACTTTTGTGCTATACACATCAATGCGGTAGATTTTTGCGCCCTGCGGTGTTCTATTATATTCTGCTTGGATCTGGAGTGGCCAGCAATAGTGGTCTCGGCACGTTTGGTTTAGTTATGCTTATGTTACGCTTAGTTAGGTTAGGAGAGTACAGCTTTGACTTTTGTGCTATACAATACTATCCGGAAGATTTCAGCGCTCTAGATTGCTCTGCTATACTCTGCTTAGATCTTGTGAGTCGAGAAATAGCGGCTGTGGCATGCCAGTTTGTGTTGCGTTACGTCTGCTTGTGTTACGTTTGGCTAGGTTAGGAGAGGATATACTTGACTTTTGCGCTATTCGCTGCTATTCGGTAGATTTCTGCGCTATACTGGGCTCTAGTATGCTCTCCTTTGCTATGGGGATCCCGGGAATAATGGTCTCGGCACGTTAGATTGAGATATGTTACGCTTGGTTATGTTGCGCTTGGTTTGGTTAGGACAGGATAGCTTTGACCTTTATACTATACATCGCTGTCCGGGGTATTTCTGCGCTCTACATTGCTCTAATACGCTCTTCTTCGCTCTGGGAAGGCCAGCAGTAACATTTTTGGCACGTTGCGTTTAGTAAGGCTACTTTCAATTAGGTTAGGTTGGAACAGGTTAGGTTAGGATATCTTAGACTTCTGTGCTGTACACTGTAATGCGCTGGATTACTGCGCTCTACTTCGTTCTATTATTTTCAGATTGGCTCCGAGGAGGCAAGCAATGATGTTCGCGGAACGTAAGGATGAGCTTGATTACGTTTGGCTATGTTAGGTTAGGCTGGATTAGGTTAGGATAGCTTTGACTTATGTGCTCAACACTGACCTTCTATGGACTACTCTGCTCTACTGTGCCCTATCATACTTTGCTTTTCCCTGGGGACGCCAGCAGTAGCGGGCGCGGCACGTTCGGTTGGGTTATGTAACGTTTGGTTAGGTTAGGTTCGGTTATGTTTGGTCAGGAGACTTCCGACATTTGGGCTATACACTGCTGTGCGGTCGATATCTACGCTCCACTGAGCTCTAATATGCTCTGCGCGGCTCTCGCGATACCAGAAATAATGATCTCTGCACGTCAGGTTGCGTTAGGTTTCGCTAGGTTAGGATAGGCTAGTCTGGGTTCAGTTAGGGGAGCACTGACCTTTCTGCAATGCATTGCCATTCTATGGACTTCTGCGCTCTTCGCTCATCTAATATGTTCTGTTTGGCAATGGGGAGGCCAGCAATAGTGGACTCGGCTTGTTACGCTTAGTCAGTCTACGTTTGGTATGGATAGGATTGGCCAGGTTAGTATAGGATATCTTGACTCCTGTGCTATACACTGCTACTCGGTCTGTTTCAGCGCTCTACATTGCTCTAATCAGCTCTGCTTGGCTATGCGGAGGCCTGTAATAGTAGTCTCGGCAGGTTATGTTGAGTTATGCTACGTGTGGTATTGTTACGTTCCGATATCTTGGGATAGGATATCTCTGACTTTTGGGCTACAAACTGCTATACGGTGGAATGCTCCTCTCTACTGTGCTCCGATACGCTCTGCTTGGCTCCGGGGTGGCCAGCAATAGTGGTCGTTGCGCGATATGCTGCGTCAGGTTACGTTTGGTTATGCTACGTTTGGATATGTTAGGACAGTGTAGCATTAACTTTGTGCTATACGCTGCTGTCCGGTGTATTTCTGCGCTCTGCATTGTTGTGCTACAATCTGCTCGTCTATGGCGAGGCCAGCAACCGTTGTCTCGGTACGTTAGATTGAGTTTGGCTACGTTTGGGTATGTTATGTTAGTCTGGGTTAGGTTTGGATATCTCCGACTTACGTGGTGTACACTGTTTTTCGGTGGATTTCTGCACTCTACTGTGATCTAGTACGTTCTGCTTGGCTCTGGGGAGGCCAGGAATAGCGGCCTCGGCACGTTTGGTTGAGATATATAACCTACGGTTACTTATGTTTGTTTAGGGTAGGAGAGGAAAGCTTTGCCTTTTGTGCTATATAATGTTATTCGGTGCATTCCTG